>NW_019732857.1:1262090-1266167 GCF_002891405.2 Cryptotermes secundus | reverse complement strand
GCAACAACATGGTGATTGTGCCTCATACACCTTACTCACCCGACCTGGCTCCGTCGGACTTTTTTTTTGTTTCCACAGATGAAGAGAAGTTTGAAAGGAAGGCGATTCCGTGATGTGGATGAAGTCAAAGAAAACACGCTAAAGGCTTTGAACAGTATCCAGCCTCAAGAATTCCAGCACTGTTTTGAGCAGTGGCAAAAGCGTTGAGACAAGTGCATTAATGCACATGGACAATACTTTGAAGGGGACTAATATACAGTTCATTAAAAATGCAAAAATAAAAAATAACAAACATAAATTCCGGTTATTTTTGGGTCCCCCCTCATATTTCCACAAGCTGCACCAACTGAGGTTCTATTAGATGACTACTCTGTTGATACCACAATAACAGGAGAAAGAGCATGTTTATAAGAAATTAACAGATACTCGCAGCGGCCTCCATAGTCTAGAGGTAACGTTCCCACCTCATGACTCGTAGTACGCGGGTTCAAATACCCGGCGGAGGTCGTCGAATTTTTAAGGGCGGAAAAATTCAGGGAACAAGTCCTCCGGGAGGGACTTTAAGCCGTGGGTCCCGTGTCGTAGCTTTACGGCACATAAAGGAACCTCATATCTCCAAAGGAGGTCACTGAGCCAAATTACGGACGTTTCCCGCCCAACAGCAGTCTCTAATACCACTGGTAGATGGGGGAAGCATTATAGATACCTCTCAGCTAGTAGAGCCAGTCTCGCTGGCTGGGCGGGACTGATGGTAAGCACCAGTACCGGTGGGATATAGAGACTGGTAGAAATCATAGAGAGAAGCACAATGGACCAATACAGGTCTCAATGCATGGGGAAACCCACCCTCTCCAATAACTAACAGATACTCGTACAACATACATACTGTACTTTCTGCCATATTAACTTATTACAGATGAGAGTTTCTTTGTTGTAAGGCAATATGTGACAACATTATTTATAGATACAAGTATATTAAAGATTTAGTGATAGTTGGTATTAAATTGTGTAGCCTATAAATTATGGTCCCTATGACCATGATGCTGAATTCTTCATTAAACACACAAAATGTTTATTCCAGAAGGTTTCATACACCAGGTATGACATACTATGGTTAGTGTACAACTTCAGCTTTACCATTTAGACCTATTATTATTACACAGTATTTGTGTAATAATAATTTCAATATGATTATATATATTTATACTAATGTGAAGTAATATTATTATTGTTGCAGTTATATGTAAAAAATGCACCTCGCTAGAGTTCATAGTAAATGAAGTTTGTTTCCATTTCAGGGGTTATAATTCAGACATGGACGGTGGCAGCAGCCGGGGCCGAGGTGGGCCAATGCGAGGTCGTGGGCGGGGGCGTGGTGGCCCAGGGCGTCATGGTGATGCCAGATTCAATGCCGGTAATACCATCACAGACTATATTAACAGCGTTGAGGGTAAGAAGGGGCAAGGCCCATCAACAAGCCGTGGACGGGGGAGTAATGGGCGAGTGGGAAGAGGTAGTGGAGATAGAGGGAGAGGGAGTAAGGGAGGAGGAGGAGGAGGCGGTGGCATGGATAAGGATCATAAGTGATGGCAGCTGACTCACTCCCAGTTCTGGACTGATCCAACTGGTCACAAGATAGCCACTGATCTTTGCTTGAAACTCTAATTGAAGATGTTGAGATGAAATAACCACTCTCATACCATCAGAGAATAAGACTTGTATCAATTAAATTTAATGAATATATAAGAAAGTGGGAAACTACATGGAATTGTATACTTGACACCGATGATGAAGGAAAAATTTAGGTAAGATTAGTTTCACATCATGAATGATTTCATATACTAGTGAGGAATTTGTCTTTGTAAAAGTAGAAAATATTTTCAAACACTGATCAGTATACCTTGTGGGTAATATTGACTTCCCAAGCTTTTGACTTACGGCTCTTGAACTAATGGCACTATTTATAGGCAGGATGCATTAAGGTTTAATTATCAGTTTATTGTTCTGACTCGCGCCGTGAATGAGCTGGAATTATCAGTTGAATTAAAAAATACAGAAGAATACTTAATTTACTCCTGCCTGTTAAAAATTCTTGTCAAATAATTCTTGTCATTGTTATAAGTACAGTATTAGGGTGTGACACAACGTAGATGGCAGATATCATCCCTACAACATAGTGTTGCTTGCAGCATACATTATGAGACCCTTGCATATCCCAAACACTTGGTGTGGTATTTAAAGAGACAAACTGCTGTGTTCAGTTTTAATTTTCCTAAAGTTGAGGTCATGGTTAAAATTACTGCCAAGAGGAATACTTTACCATTAACCCCCCCAATATGTATATTCATGAAATGACAGCGAAATTCATCCCTTGCTTTGCAGGCTAAGGCATTGCTTTGAACTAATTTGTACAGTGCTGCCATGAAAATTAAAAACATATTAATGATTCCTTTAAAAACTCCCTGGGGTAATGATTTTAATTTGTGCAGCTGTTTCGTGTGATTTATTGCAAGTCCATTAGTTCATGTTGGCAGTCCTAAACTGTCTTGCCATTATTTTGTAGATTTTACAGCATACAACATTCATTACTGAAACTGGGCTTCAGGTACATTGGAAACAGTTTTTGTTAGGTGCTTTGATTTAATTATGATATCAGAAAATTTGAATTGTTTCTTGTGTGGAAGACCAGTTTTAATGCTAAAATTATGTTAATGTTACAGAGTAATGTGTAATATGTAGGCATGTGTGAGAATGACTTTTTCAGTTCGAGGCAAGAATTTTAAAAAATTTGGGATAACAAGCAAGATAAGAACAAGAATTTTCTGTAGTAGACCAATTTTTTCATTGCAGTAATTCATAACACTAACCACTTTTTCATGGTGCCCTCATGTATACTACTGTTTTAACCTGAAGCTGATTCTGAATGTAGGTGACTCCATACTAGAAAATATATCTGCACAGAAAAAGAAAGTAATTTCATGAATTAATTTTGTAATCTTGCTACAAATATGTGAAAGAAAATAAGTATTACAAAATGTGTTATACACAGAATTTCTTGAGTTTTCTGCTAGAAGTCACATGCGTTTATTCAGCTTCACCAGTCTCACTTCGTTTACCATTCCCGTTGTCTGTCTCAGCTTCTGTGTCATCACAGTTCCCATCTTTTGTTTCACATTCATTGCTCACACTAATGTTTGCTGCTATCCTCATGCTCCCTCCCATCCATTTCATCAGACATACAGCCCTTTTTAAATCTCGTGACTATCGCTTCTAGAGAAATTGACATGCTTCTGATCTATTACGCAGGAGTTCTCCATGGGGCCTCTTTATTGTCCTGGTGATGTCAGAACATGTTCCCTGTCGGGAACCATTTTGAATACAAATTTTCAAATAATCCTTAAAAGCTTATTCATTGGAACATGTAGTTATGAAGTCACCCCTTTGAGTATGTCCTTAAGGTTATATTCCTTGCTTGAATTACAAGTCTGACATCCAATGTTAAATGATCATCAGGTGCAACCAGCGCAAGCATTCCTTGTATTCTCATCAGTGTTCTTGGTTTTGTTCCAGGCAACTTGTAACCATTCCCCCCCCTCAGTTCAGTTAGTCATCCATCCCTGAGTTTAACTCTTTGACTGGCGCGAAGGGTATTTAAATCCCACCCCTGTCCTGGCAGGCCCTTTAAACCTTATGTCGCTAAAATGCATGTAGTTACTTTTTCCTAAACAACTTCAACAAAAATTGGTTTTTAAAAACGAAATTTTCAGGAACTAATTAAAATACAATATTTTATGCAATAAATGCCTTTCCATACCTCTTAATTAGTTTTTCTTCGTGTGATAAACATTGAAACATGAAAGTTTGCAGAGAGCCACACCACAGCCTGCACACATGATACTTGTTTCTTTTCTAATCTTGTGCTTAGCACTCACGCAACACTTTCTCAGGGCACCATTCTTCTTGTTACTGGGAGGAACATGGACCATTTTGTGAATTTTCAAGCCACCCTCTAGACGATTTACTGGCTCTTTCACTGGTGGTCTTTTCAAGGTCGAGGGCGGAGGCGTGACTGCACTC
>NW_019732857.1:1249167-1261901 GCF_002891405.2 Cryptotermes secundus | reverse complement strand
AATGTTCATGATTACTGTCTTGTGGATCATTGTCTGTCACTGTATTATTGTCACTATCAACTTCATCCAATTCAGGAATCATTATTTCATCGCCACTATCATCATCAGAACAAATCTCGTTCACAACATTTTCCAGCTGGTCTGTAGGAACACGAAGACACTTGCTGCAAGAAGCCATGGTGAAACTGAATGAATGTGAAATATTTTCTGACCTTTTCCTTCTCAGAGGGTTCTGACAGTAATGTAGACCCCCACAAAGTTTACAAGGGTTCTTTACAAACATGCACAAAAACTATCATATATATGTCTTTGGTTGATGAGTGCCAAGAGAGCAAAGAAGGGAAGAGATTGTCAAAGCGTTAAAACACGCCAACGCCAGGGAACGGCTGGCATCATCCGGGCGTTAAAACACGCCCGCGCCAGTCAAAGAGTTAACACATGATTATTAGCCACATAGGTATCTATCTATAGGCATGCGGTACTGTAGTTGGTTGAGGCACTATGCTACAAGCTGGAAGGTCGCAGGTTCTAGTCCTGATAAGATCATTGGATTTTTTTCAATTGACCTAATCCTTCCAGCTGCACTATGGCCCTTGGGTCGACTCAGCCTCTAACAGAAATGAGTACCAGGAATTAATTAAATAATTTTTATGTGGAGTAAAGCGCAACCAATGCACAAGGCTGTCAACCTTACCACCATCTTTGAACCGATTGTCTAGATAATGTTGGACCCTCAACGTCTCACAATCCTATGGGCCTTCACGACCTGTTACAGGGATAGCTTTACTTTTTTTGTTTTACTTTTTTGTTCATATTCACAACAGTACTTCTGTTCTTAATATTCTTCCCATTAAACTATTCTGGCTTTCAGCCATCATTTCACAGTATAATCTAACACTTTTATGTTGAGTGACATGTCAGCACAGAAACCTTTGATATCATAAATTAGTTAATTACTGCATTTGTTTCATAACTTTTGATTTGTTCTTTGAGCAACATTGTGACAGCTCACAGCTTCTGACTTGAAACATATTTCTCTTTAACTTTCTCACTTGCTACTGCCATAGCACACCAGAGCAAATAAGTTATCCATGATGAAAACTGCACCGTAAACCTGCTAAAAGCTTAAAACCAATTAAAACATTGCATGAACATATAGCATTCAAATTCATGATGATGACAGAGTTTTTAAACCTTAAAAGTGGGGGGAGAAAACTAGTCATCCATTCAGGCAGATACAATACTGATTCCTTTTGACATGACACCAATGTGCAAAGCAGAAGTTGGTATCAGGAAAGTCTAAGTCTGGAAAAGCAAAATTAGTGTATGAATAGAGACTGAAAAGTGTTTCTTGATTCGATCTGAAAAATTCAAGACTTGTGCATCCCTAGTAATATATGCATGCAAGGAAACTAATAGTTGACAGCTGTCCATGACTTTAATTATCCATATTCTCTGTAAATGTAATTGCCTTGTTGCATTAAAGTGTATTTTAATTATAATTGTTGCAAATGCACAGTGTGCTGAAGAGTCTGTGAAATATTACTGCCTCATTATAAAATTCCTGGAACAACTTTTGCAGATTATTTTCTGGCTGTGTTGTGCAAAAACATTTCTTTGAATTTCACGCGCAGTACAATTATATTATTATTCTTTCATTTGGTTTTAATGTGCAGGCTGTATTACAAAATGGGCTGTGGGATTTGCTATAAAAGTTAACAGTATACTGTATTTCTGTGACTTATTGTTTGTTCTTGTTTTGTTCAGTAATTGGGATGTTAGTTTAACCTATCTTAAATATAAATACTTTTAAATGAGGTTCTAGATAATTTCAGTCTCACTTGTAAAGTGTTGTAGTATGCTCCCTATATTCATTAAAATTCAGTCCCACATTCAGTCTTCATATCATCTGTACATGAAATGGGTGTACATACTTCTTACACAAGATGAAATTAATGATTAACTTTTTCATGGGAGCAATATGCTATACTTGCCCTTTGTCAAGTAACAGAGATTTATTCACAGTTGATGCATGGTAACACAAAGTATCACTTAAAATTTTGCCATGCATCATGTTGCAACTCCCATGTTAAAGCATGAAATGTACTTCAAAGGATCAAAATGAGGTAAATTTAAAAATAAAATTGTTTCTTGTTTAAATGCTGTTCTTGATAGAGATACTATTCTGTCAGTATGTGTGTTCCATTTTTTGTTGAAAGAAATTAGATTATCAATATGAAGAAGTATTGGCCTATAATATTAGATGAAATATGACATGAGGAAACGTGTAGCATATTTTATGCAGGATTTCTTATTACAAGGAAACCAGATAGGGTTAGTAACACGAGTAATCAATGTGTGGGGCATGTCATCCTCATTCCCAGCCCCAGAAATATAACAAAACTCCTGCTGAGTTGAAAATAAATTTAACAGCATGACTGTATGGTGATTGTTGATTTTATTTTCTGTGTCAATATGTTGAAGGTAGTGCTGTGTAAATTATATTTTCAAGTTGCATGATACAGAAACTGTTCATACTGCCTCCATCTGCTCTGTTCATTACTCAAATATGCTGCACAGTTCCAAATACAGACTTGTATCACTTCATTCTCGACTGTAGGCTTCATAATATTAATAATGTTTGTAATATTGACATAAGGAATGAAACCAAATGCAGTGTAATTCATGTGAGATTGCTATGAAACGGTAAATGTTGTTTGTAAACATGTTTGGTGAAGGTAATGGTTGGTTTGTCTTTTTATTTTTCTCTTTAGTTTAATAGTAAAGTAATGTTTAAAATAAGTAGTAGAGTTATATGTATATTTGTTTTAAATTTGACTGTTATATTCTGTGGTGTTCAGATGGATGCTAGTAAGTTTTCTGCAGTGTACATGTTCATTGAACATCATCTCATTCTTTAAAATCTGATCTTAGTTTTATGACATGGAATTGGGTTTCTGTGTTGTCCAAAAATTTTGTAATATATCTGCAAATAGTCCATCTAATACAAGTAATTAATGACAGATTGTTAATTAGTTTCTGTTATGTAACAAGTTGGAATTTGTGTGGTGGTTCATGAATATGCTGCATTTGGTAAGAGGTCGGAGATTAAGCTTCACATTTGAAACAAATTGTAATAGGGTAGAGACTGAAAATAATTATTACTAAAGATGTGAAGATTTTTACCTTAGTGCTTTTTACTCTCAGGGAATTAACTTATTGTACATATTAATACCAGAGTATGGCTAAGGGATGAACATTCAGTGAGATGTCATTGCCATCTATAGAGCTGGAGCTGTATGGTTTAGGCATGCATATTGGTGAAGATTTTTTCCGACCTCTACATCAATTTTATACTGGCTATACTATTTGCTCCCAAAACTTGAAAGAAACTGAAACCAAGCTGGAAGGGTATAAATTATAGATGGCTTTCTAGTTACACGAGAATTAAAGTGTGTTTGATTGATTGGTTTAGGCCATTCAGTCTGTGCATAAAGGATACTGAAAATGTATATTGAAACAACTTCATTATGGTTGTAATTGTAATTGTTCAAGATTGCTTGAAAGAAGAAACAACAATTGACAAAAATGTTGCCAGTTTACGGAATTGAGGGCATTTTTCCGTATTATCGTACCTCTTTATTATTTACAGAAATTTTTCTAATAAATAAAAATAAAAACTACTGTACAGTGACTTAAAAAACTACAGAGTGTCTTATTGATTTAATGTGAGCCTCTGTTGCAGAGTTGAAGAGTTCAGACTCGAAACTTGTGCTACCCTTTCAGCTGGGGACTTGGTTCTTTCACAAAATTAACTAGTATACAAAAGCCAGTAGCATATATGTTGGAAGATTTGGATCAAAATTCATATTTACAGCTTGGAAATGAAGTGAACAAATGTCATCTGTTACTAACCTTGATTTCCTGCATGGTTTAACTGCATCTTTGTTTGCATGGTGTGGTGCTGATAAGCCATAAAAAGTTTTGAAGCCTGAAAGGGTATGCCAAAAGTATGTTCGAGTCCAACTGTCAACTAACATGTTGCAACTTCCTAAAATCCCCATTCCTTATTCCTAAAAGAATAGAAATTGTCTTCACACAATTGTAATAATTGCAGGCCTTTGATTAACCTCTTCACCAGAAAGATAAACTATAAAGAACTTTGCGTATTTTGCCACCTGTGGATTAATAGGAATGCTACAGATTGAAATATGCGCAAACATGAGTTTTCTTTGAAGTCACTAGTGGCTGTGGGGATTCCCTGCTTGTGCCATTGAATAAAATAATACAATATCATGTGTTGGGTCTCTCTTTCTTTTATACATGTCGAAGGCAATTTTACAAGTAACATGGACTTAACTTCAGTGTAACAATCCAGCAGTGATTCAGACTCTTCACAGGCCAAGCTGTGTTCTCGGACAAGACCTAGGTGCATTCCTCCCATCCCTTGATCAGGCTGTAGAGGACTTCTTTCAAACCATTGCCTATTATTGGTAACCATGGTAACATGTTTCTACAACCAAAGGTAGTAATGCATTCAGATTTCTTATGTAATATCATAATCTCATGCTTCTGGCATACTAATCCCAGATATTGTGTTTGTTCCAGTATGTTTAGAAACTGTCAGCAAAACCAGTAGAAATTCTCTTTTAATGGAAAATAAATGAGGTTACAGTGAAGAGCATTATACGAGGGGCAGTCAAAAAGTTCCCAGAATGGTGGTATAGCACTCTAATGGTAGGACATACAGCAACGCTTACCTAATCACCTTCAAAGTAGGACCCTTGCGCATGCACACACTTGCTCCATCGAACCTGCCATTGTTGGAAGCAGCAGTGGAAGGCTTATTTTGGAATCTTCCAGAGCTCACCCATCACATTCGATTTGATGTCCTCCGTGGTTGCGAAACATGTCCCCTTGAGGCCCATTTTCAGAAGAGGGAACAGCCAAAAGTCACTTGGAGCGAGATCTGGAGAGTACGATGGTTGAGTGATGACAGGAATGTTTTCCTCAGCGAGGAATTGCTGCACAACAAGTGATGTGTGGCTCGGTGCGTTATTGTGATGCAGAAACCACTGTCCCTGCCACTTGTTGCACCACTTCCTCCAAACCACATCACGCAACCTCTGCAAAACTTGCACGTAAAAATCGCCAGTAACAGTACCAACTCCGCGATGGTCATTCTTTGATCATATCGAATCAGTTGTCACACTTTTCCAATCATTTCTTCAGTTCTGGATGTCAAAGGTCTCCCGCTGCACTTTTCATCCTCTAACGTCTCCTGCCCATTCTTAAACCGGGAAAACCAGTCATAAACTTCAGATTTTTTTAGTGCAGTATCACCATGAACTTGATTTTCGCACGCTGTTCGAACTGCAACATTGTGTCGAATGAGCAACACTCACGTCTAATTCAAACGGAACAGTAACAACACTGCACACTGAAACCCCTCCAGACCTGTTGCGCCTGCGAGCAGACATGCTGAGCTTCCCACCACAACAGTGTGTGCACTATCTTGTCACTCGTTCTCCATCTGCAGGAGAATTCTGGGAACTTTTTGACTGACCTACGTATAACATTTTCCCTATATGTTTCCACATTATGTGGGTCATCTGTCCATGTTCAGAACTGTCTTTGGGATTATATTTTTATTCTTAAAATGTGTCCATACCATATTTTTATTTTCCTCCAAGGTATTTGTCTTTAAATTCTCTTTAATTTTTGTTTCTTATTCCCTCTCTTCTGGCTTTTCCTTCTACACTGTGACATGTCTTCCTATACATATAAAAGGTTTTGTAATAGTGAGTGAAAGCTCTGAAATTAACACAGTTTCAAGTTATCATAGCAATAACTTGTTGAATGTTGCCTGACTGTAAGTTATGCAGCAGGTCATGAATGAATGAGCTGTCATAATATTTTTGTAGTTTACCATTGATTTCAGTGAGCTGTTTTTGAGTAAACTATCAGTATACACCATCTATTGATTTCAAGCACATTCAGCAAGAAAATATGATTAGTTACATATAGACACACAGCTAATGCTATTAGTCACCTCGATAGTAGACCCTGATAGGAAATAAACAGGATTCAGTATTACTTGAAACTCCAGTGAGAAATATATCTTCTCAGAAGGCCTTTATAGAATGGGATATACACTTTTTCTAATTTGTTCATCAGGGCTGTTATGAACAGCAGTTCACTGATGCCATTGACATTATTTTCTGAGTGTAGAATTGCTTTATTAATGCAGTGTGTAAAATAGTTACAGCTATACTCTTTCTGACTTTTTTTAATTAGTGACACAGTGCCCATAAGTTGTTTTTTTATTAGAAATTATGTTATAGCTCAAATATGCATGAATCACATCGCCCCTTACTATAGCAAAGAGTTGGGATAACTCTATTGGTATAGTAATGGCCTACATGCTGGACAGCTGTGGTTTGATTCCCAGCAGGGGCAAACATTTTTTGTCTACTCCACAGTGTCCAGACCATCTCTGAGGTCCACTCAGACTCCTATGCAATGGGTACCAGGGGCTTTTTTCCTGGGGAGGGGGATAATTAAGCACAGGGGCAGCATTACCTTTATCTTATTATAACAAGCCTCTAAACTTTACTTTTTCTTCAGAGTAATTCCATTCTTAGTTGTATTTGCATTTATTTTAATAAGAAGTGGCTTTCTCTGGAATCAGACAGCCTGTAGCGAATAAAATTCCCGTTTTAATATTCTAAGTTTACTTTTGATTTTAATAGGCCATTCTCTGTTTGTTTTTTATATCAGAACATGTCTTATCAGTAGAGGCAGAAGGACGTCTTTGGCAAAAAAAACTGCTATTGACTGTTTTATTATAAGTATTTGTGAAGTACACATGCTGAATGTGTTTTGAAATGTGATATATAATTATTTTCATATTTATATGATAATACTTTGCCTGCACCTATTAACTGTTTTACATCACAGGTTCACGCCATCAGACACCAGACACTGCAGATGAACGTGTGAGAGATTTGCCACCACGGCAACACCAGTACCAAACAGGTCCGAGGCCAAACACACATCCATCGCGCCAGCCACTTCGTCGTGATCACCGCCGAGATGAACGCAGGCGTATGACAGATGAAGAGGATACTGTGATGGATAGTCAAGATGTTTCAAGTGTTGATAGGGGTGAGTTATATAGCCAAGGTTTCTGCTCCATTGCACAAAACTTGATATTTTTCCATTATATAATATGTGATTGTATTGAATATACCAGTGAATCAATCTATTTATCATATCAGATTCAAAACACGACATATTTTGATCTTGCTTCCTGTTTTCAGGTGTATACATAGAAAATAACAAATATATTACACTTTTGCTGAATATGTACTTTAAAATGGATCCATTTTTCGTCAGTATAGTTAAAGTTTTCCATTGCACTACTGATCAAATTTAACATAAATCAGTGGTGGATGTAGGATTGCTAATAGTCTAACATTTAATGTCACATTACTCTGTGTTCAAATAAATTTAGTAGACTTTGGTCCCACATAAAGATTTGTTTCCATACATCGTTTTGTGACAGAGGAAGAATTAGTGTAATTATCTACGTTGTGACCTTGATGTAACAAGAAGGTATGAAATTCATAAGGATGCCCATTCTAAATCATAATATCCAAAAATGGTTGAAGTACATGATCCTCAAGTCCATCTCGTAACTTCTAATTATGTATACAACACTGTCACCATGAAGCAGAGTCCTTCATGAGGAGCTAACAGTCTCTGATCTATTTAAGAAATTATCTTTTATAGAACCTGAAAGTTTATTACCCTGTCCATAAGTGCCTCACACCAGTCTGTACCTGTAGTCAGATGAGTTTGGGCCACTCTCTTTCACCATATCTCCCATGTATGCCTACTTTCAAGTCATCTTTCCTTCAGTTTTCCAACTAAAGGTTTCTACATGTGTCTCGCTGTCCCATGCCCCACTCATCTCATGCTTCCCCCTCGCCCCCCCCCCTTGTGATTTTGTCCTGAGTCCTAGATGTCAAGGCATAGCTTATACCTCATTTTTTATGCAGTTACTTGTAGGTCAAGCATCTGATAAAAAATTGTGTGTAAACCTTGAGAGGAATGTTAGATAAAATTGTGCTTAAATTTGGTAACAATGATCTCAACTAGTACTTAATATTACAGTTATCTCATTCAAAGTATTGGACATCATATATACCTCATCAATCTGATTATGTGTGTTCCCATCAGATGTCCAACTCTATCTATGAATGTTGCAATGTGGGATAACAGTTTAATTTGTGGATGTGACAGAGTTTTTGATTTTAACCCCATTATCTTTACTAATTTCATGTTAACTCTCATTCTCAGTCATTGGTTTGAAAATACGTTATGTTGCCTATTTCTTCATTGAATCTCCAAACAGTATTTTTGTGTGGTTTTTAGGGAATTGATCAAATACATGATCTAGTGCCTCATAGAAGCTATCATTTTTGTCATAATGTGTATCCTCATTTGGAGCATACACATTCAGAACAACAACAGCACATCAGTGACCTCTTTGAATTATATATTATATCCTGTCACTAACAAACTGTCCTCTCTTAACTGCTCCTATGTCAAGGTCTTCCTAATGGTCTCTGTCCTTCTGGCTTTCCCACCAAAACCCTGTATGCATTCCTCTTCTTTCCCATGCATGCTGCAATCCCCACTCATCTCATCCTCCTTGAGTTGATTATTTTATTTGGGGAAGCATACATATTATGAAGGTCCTCATTATGCATTTTTCTCCAGCCTCCTGTTATTTAATCCCTCTTGGATCCAGATATTCTCTTCAGCATCCTGTTCTCCAGCACCCTCAATTTCCTTAATGTGAGAGACCAAATTTCACACCCATACAGAATTACAGGAAAAAAAAATTACAGCCTTGTACATTTTGATTTTTATGTTTTTAGGTAGCAGAATGAGAAGACAGTAGGTTCTGAATTTATTGGTAGTAAGCACTAGCCAAATTTAATCTGCTTTTAATTTCCTCAGGAATCGAGTTTTGGTTTCTTACCATAATTCCCAAATATTTAAACTTTGCCTCATTTTGGAAGAATCTGTTAGCTATCTTTATGTCATGATTTTGCCATGCATTCCAGTGACAGAACACCAACATACACTGACTTTATACTCTGCTTATTTCTAGACCTACTTCCTTACTAACATCAATTAGAGCTTTTGTGTTTTTGTTGTGGTATTATGTTGTCTCCCAGTAGGCTTATGTCATCAGCATAGACCAGAAGGTGATGGGTTCCAATCAGTTTCAGCCTCACTTGGTTTTCTTGGACCTTCCTAATGGCAGATTTGAGAAGCTATGGTGATGATAAAGCATCTGCTTGTTTTAGACCATTTTGCATAGGAAACATGTTACTCACCTGTCTGGACTTCACTGTAGATTTAATCTAAACACATTGTAATAAGCCTAACATTAGCTTACATGTTATGAAAACATTTTGTAAACTTAATGGTTGATTGTCACAAGTGTCATAAAATCTATCTTGCACGATATAAATATGCCATATATTCTGTGTGGCAACCTGCCCAGTAACTATTCCATGCTACGTAATACGTAATATACATACATGTATAATTAATTCCAAGTTACAGCATGTAGGACATACCATGAGTCTTCACTAATTATAATTTAACTAATCTTGACAATTGACAAAATGTCGTATAAATCAGCAAGTGAACTGAATCGTTCCATCATGTGGAAATTAAATTTGTTGCAGAAATCTGTTATAACCATTCGCTACTTTAAAATACTAATAATCATCATTGTTGTTTCTGTTGTTCAGAGTGAAAAGAGCATACCATACATATGTACATTTGTGTACATATTCTGTGCTGTAACTCAAGTGTTGCTTTTGCAGGACTGTTTCCCACCACTGTTATTTCCTTTATGTATTTTCCTTGTCCGTAGTCGAACATAAAATCCTTCCACAGAAGGAGCTCCATTAGGATATTTTGTTAACTGTGTAAATTGCAAAGGTAATGGTAGCAAGAGAACACATTGAAATGGCTTTTAGTTGCTGTTCCATTGTTGATAAATTATTTGATGTTCTCTGGTCCCATAATGAATGCCTGTTTGGGTACCTCACTTACATAGGTAAGTTGAAAAGTATTTGCAGTGTATTTTCTTATACTACATAATAACTACATTTCAGAATTCTCAATTGCATCATTTTTAAAGTTCTCTCCTCACTTTTTGAACACTTAGTCCAGCTTGCACAAGCTTTTGTATGCTTTCAGAATAAAATGTTTTTGGCTGAGCATCAAGACACATATGCACTGCATCTTTCAGCACTGATCATTGCAAAATGATAGCCTCTTTGAATGGTCCAAACACATGATTGTCACAAAGACAGAAAAGCTGTAGTAAAATGAATAAAAAATGCACCTTTGGTAAAGCAAGGTCAGGGTTGTATGGTGGATCTTTGATCTTAAAAGCATGGTTGCCGGAATGTTCGAACAGTGTGGGTAGCAGTGTGGGGACAGGTATTGTCATGCACCAATACAACACTGAATGTCATCATTACCATTTATTTCAAGTCACTGGCTTCATCTCTTCATACAGCATGTAACAATAATATGCAATATTCATTGTCATACACCTTTCTGGATGAGGTTCATGCATTGTAAACCCCAGGTATGAGTGTATTTTTTCCTGATGTTGATGGTAGGGGACATCATATGTTCTATTCCCTACTCTGACATTGCTTCTATGCATCTAATGATGTGGTGGATCGCCATTTAAGCACCAATGACAGTGGTGCTGAGAAAAGAAAGTTACCTTTCTCATCATACCAGTCGAAAAAGGTGCTTCAGATGTTTAAATATTTTATCCAAAAGTTGTTTTGTAAGGTAAGGGGGCCCATCTGCAAACTTCATGGAGGGAAATTAGTGATGGATGATTTGATAGGTGGACATGTGACAAATTTGCAAGTGGTTTGCAACTTCATTGATAGGTCATTATGAACTTAATCCATGTTTGCTTCAGTCACTGATGTGGTATGATGCCATGATTCTTCTGCTTTTATGACAGCTGACCATTTTGTAACATTGCAGTGACGTTCATTGCAACAAAACACTTCAGTTTCAATTTCAGCACCCCAGATCACAGAAATTGAGTAACTGTGGTCTGCTCTTCGTTGATGTATGTTGTGAATGAGGCAGCCGTGTTACCACTGCTGGTAGGCAAGATTACACAAAGGGAAATGACAGATGAATGGGAAGAACTCAGTGCTAGAAATTATATTTGCATCCCCCTCCTGTTTTCCATGGCCAGCATTTTTCTTTGATGTCTTACCATACAACCAGATGAAAGTTAACTAATATGATTTATTTCCAACTGATCATGTGCACACACACACACACACACACACAAGGACCAGTGCCTCTGAAATATCTGGCTGATATAATCTTATTTTGTGTGACAAACTTGATCTCATGCTCTTAAGTCAGCGGTTCCCAGACTCTTAGTTTGAAGCTGTCTCGATGCAAAAAAATTTGAGACCCCACCCCCAGTCTATAAATAACTTATGATTTTGCAGTTTCAAAAATAATTACTAATGAACCTTAATGATGTGTATGAAGAGTTGTTGTATTAAATTGAATATTTATAATTTAGTGTGGCCTTTCTTATCAGTTTCTAAGTATTGTCACGTGTTTGGGGGTGTGCATGACTTACAGACAGAGTTTTGGATTGATGAATGGATTTTAGTGCACGCTTATACACTCATAACAACACTTATACACGCTCATAACAACACACAATTACAGATCTATCACTAATCTCCATACTTTCAATTTACTGTTACACACACACTAGTGTTATAAGTCTGTTACACTATCTTCTAGTCAATTCCTGGTAACGAATTTTAACACAGGAACTATAACAGTCTCACTGTAACTGCAGCACACATGAAGTCTTCTTTTCGCAGTCTAATTCATTTCTTGTCATATCCAGAGACTCTCTCAATTCTGATTTCTCAGCTGCCTGAGATCCCCATTGTATGGTGTCGGGGCAAACTGACCGAAAACACCATCTCTCAACAATAGTTCCATTGTTGAGTGTTGTCACAGAAACATATTTACGAAGCAGTTGCCTAACAATAGACGTCCATTCTGGCTCCACTATTCCGGCTTTCAGGTATCATGTTACATTACTCCCTCCTTAAGGCTGTTCATTCCAAATGGCCTACAGGCATACCGCCATTTCTTCTTTTCTGAGGGCTGTGCTTGCAACAACTGTGGTTGGTCTCACCTACCTTCCTGTAACTCAGTTTTTCTCCAACCACTCCCACTGCTCCCTCCTTAACCCTTTGACGTGGTCATTTAAATTCCGCGGCCGCGGCTCCTGCGGTAATATATTCAGCCGGCCATTTAAATTTTGCTCGAAAATTATTTATTCATCATTGTTCTTAAATTCTATGAGATAGGAACATGAAACTTTCACTAAAATGATCTTAAAAGGTGGTTTTATAACCTTACCTTATAATATGAACCCCCTTTATATCTTCAATGGAAGCAGGTTGTTTAGTATTTGAGCAGTGAATGGTACGCTTTGAAGGATGAAACTTTCACTAAAATGATCTTAAAAGATGGTTTTATAACCTTGCCTTATAATATGAGCACCCGGTATCTCGGCTATGTAAGCAGGTGACGCCTTGAAGCATTAGTCTAAACACAGCGCT
>NW_019732857.1:1122862-1248858 GCF_002891405.2 Cryptotermes secundus | reverse complement strand
CCCCCCCAGACGATTTAAATCCCTGACGAAACATACATGACGAACCACGGCAACGGGTTAAAGCCGCTCATCCCAAGCAGCTCCCTGATAGGGTGCCAGTTGTTCCAGGTGTATCAGCATCATCATGTTTTTCCAATTGGTGGGGGCAAAAGTACCTAGAGTAACCAATACTCTTAAATTTCCAGCTCTTAGTCTGTGTGCAGTCTCTTCTTTCATTTCACATGGGTTCAATCCCTCCACAATGTTCAGTCCCTCACTTTCCGCAATCTGCTGGAAATCCTAACTGCTCCCTTCACAATCTCGAGCCAGAAAGTCTGCCTGACGGTCTTGTTGAATGCCCCTTGCTTGCTAGATGTAGCAGCTGTCTCAGGTCTTGGTCCCTTATGCCATTGTTCCATTCTGGTTTTGGCAACATCCCAGAAGACAACATCCTTCATATATGAGAGAAGCTTGTAAAGTAATTAGATTGGCAACACTGCTTATCTTCAGTGGTCTTGATCGGGATAGTACCTATACTGTATTACTTCTCCAGGTGTGTTTAACTACTAATGCAAAGGTCATCACTTTTTGTAGTCTGTGTTTAAATGAACACTTGTAAGAAACCTGTTTTGCACTGGAAGAGCAGAATGATATTTCATATGTTTTAAGGAGGAGGTAGGGGCCAGGGTAGCATAGTTGGTATAGCAACTGGCTACAGGCTAGATGACTGAGGGGTTGGAGTTCAAGTCCCAGTAGGGTCAAGAATTTTCTCCAAATCATCATGGGCTCTGGGGTCCTCCCAACTTCCTATCCAATGGGTACCGGGGCTCTTTCCCCAGGGGTAAAGCAGCCAGGTGTGAAGCTGACCTCTCTCCTCCAGCTAGTGCTGAGATAAAGAAAATGTGGATCTTTACATCCACATCCCCCCCCCATATGCCTTCATTGCATAGTGCTTAATTTGTTGCCTTTTTTGAGGAAGAGATGTGCAACAGAATTTTGCATGAAGCTCGAAAATATGGTGAAGAAATATTAACTAGATGTTACAGTATACATATGGAATAGAAGCAATGAGCCAAGCTATAGGGTTTCAATGGTGGAAACACCATTGATGATGCTCAAAGTGGGAGACCAAGCGCTACTGTCACAGATGTGAATATTGATGAAGCTGAACAGTTGCTGAAGGAGGACAGGAGATTATCATTAAGGGAATTGTATAGTAGTATAATTGTCGTAGTAAAGGGTTTGCCATATCACCACAGTGGAATTAGGCATTAGGTGTTTGTACATGGTGGGTTCCTTGTGATCTCAGTGATAAGCAGAGAAGAAGGCATGTAGAAGTCTGCTGACAAAATATTACTCTTGCTAAACAAAAGCCTGACATTTTACTATCTGTAATCACCTGAGTCTTGGATGAGACATGACTCAGAATAAAAATGAGAGTCGAGCATTTCGAAACACAAAGATTCACCTCCACCAAAGAAATATCACACAGCACCATTGTCAGGAAAAGTAATGCAAATACACTTAAAACTCATTTAAAGAATGCTGTTTGGAGAAAAGGGATGGAGTTCTCGACAAAATGATGGTTTCTGCTTCAAGACAATGCACAGCCACATATTACATATGACAACAGAAGTGCTAGCTGACATCAGTGGAACACCTGTAGAATGTCCAACTTACAGTCAGGATCTCATTTCATGTGATTTTTGGGCATTCCCAGTGCTTCACCATGAATTACGAGGACAGAAATTCAGCAGTGACACTGAAGTGAAACAAGCCACCTCTGCATGGCCTGCTGCACATGTTTTAGATGTGGATGAGGCACTGGAAAAGAAAAAGTATAGCATGTGAAGGGTTTACTTCAAACAAGAAACAGTGCCCAACCTTCCAGAATCCTTAATGAGTTATATGAGTGTCTCATTGCTTTTCAAACTCCCCTCTTATTTTTCACAAAATCAAGGGGGGTGGGAAGGACTTGAAGCATGCATTAGGAGGTGAATAAATTATCTTTTGGAATCTTCCTGTGGGCAAGAGTGGCTAGAGTGTAAGGCTGACAACCTCATCGCCATCTGTGAGCTGATTGTCTAGAAAGTGTGGGAGCCTCAACATCTCACAACCCTATCGGTCTCCACAGCCTGTAACAAGGATAGCTTTACCTTTTTATTGTTTAGGCCTACTGACCTGTTCCAGTTTCTGGTTCTAATCGAAATTGGTCATGCTGTCTTGGTCAGACAGCCTGAAGTTCTTCCTTGAAGACTTTAATGTAGTAGGTTATAGGAGATTCACTCTTCGTCCATTCTAATTATGTAATGCAGCCATTTTATCTTTCATCCTTTAGTATTTGGCTTGAAACTGAATATTCTTCCCATATCTTTATTTTTTATTAATCAGCTAATATCCAGCTACTGCTCTTGAGTCCTCACTTTTGTGGTCTCAATTTTTATCGTCTGTAGTATAATAAATGAGTAATGTATACACAGTTCTAGTTGTAAAGCCTGAAGGGATGAAATCCCTTAAGACCTGCATATTGATGTGTAGATAGTACATATTAAAACTGATCTTCATGAAACATGATATGAGGATGTGGACTGGAATCAATTGGTATAGGATACAATCCAGCTCTTGGGCTTGTGTGAATTTGTGTTCCTTACATGGAGAATTTCTTCACCACCGGAGTGACTCCTTCCGTCTCAGACGGATCTTTTTCTATGGAATTAGGTTGATTGTTGATTGATTAATATGACAGGTAGTGCTATACTTGAAGAATATAATACACAACTTGTATAATTCATAAATATAGCTTAGTTTAAACTTCTAAAATGAGAATGGAGTCAGTTTAGCTACAAACAGATCTTTGAATAATTATGGAAAATATGTAAAACAATCTTTTAATTCCTCATTTATTTCCTTGTCAGTATTTTAGAGACCTGTTCTTTTTCCATAGCCTTTCTTTGCAAATCCTAATTAATTCTACCATTTTACTATTGATAAAATGATGAATGAGGTATACTGTCTCTGTAGTCTGGCCAAGCTTCATTCACATAGCTTAAGTACCTGCCTGCAGCTCAAAATGCCTTTTCTATAACTTTGCTTACTTGTGTAAATTGCTATACTTCTACATCTTTCCTGTGTATGTGTGTGTGTGTGTAACCAGGGCATGTAGGGAAAATAGGACAGCCCTCCATTTGTGACCATCAGTAACATAATAAAATAGCAAATGACCATATTGAGTGTGACACTGCTACTACCTGAAAGGAATGCATGTATTCTTATTAACCTACAAAGAATAATTAAGATACGAAGCAGAATCACTGACTTCTACAGTTTCATCATAAACATGAGAGTTGCAGGTTTGTTTTATGTGTAGCCTACTATGCCTGCATTGTAGGATATCTGCCTCACATAGTAGACAGTACTGCAGTATTTTCTTGTTTACAAAAGTTATTCACACTTGGCTTACAACAGGCTAACCTGTGTGCTTTTATTATGTCAAAGACCCTTCTCCCTTATTTTAAAAATGTAGTATTAACAGTCTTAGGTACATGTAACAAATATAACCTTTCAAGGTCTGCATTTGAGTTGCTTTTGACTCACTTCCCAGATGTCACCATTTATTGTGATTTATTGGCATAACTTAGAAATTTATATGTACTGTAATTAAAACCAGCTTTATTATCTGAGAAGTTTGCTATTGAATGCAATAAGAAGGTACATTTTCCGAGGTTATTGCTGGTCACAAACGGCTGTGTGTCCTGTCCCATGTAGAGTCAGTGTCGAGTGTGGAGGGTTCCCGCACCCGTCGGCGCCGGCGTAGACGTAGGACAAGGCCCCATAGCCAGACACCCTCAGGCGAGCATGTGGACTGCAGGCCTAGTGACCACCTTGCAGGAAGTAGTATTGACATTCAGGGTGAGTCTAATTTTCTGAACCCTCAGCCAGTGAAGAGAAAGGTCACATCACCAAGAGGAAGTTATCACATGAAAACCATTTTTCATCACATGGTTGGACTAGGTTACTAATTTAAATAAAAACAACTACTGACTGAAAGCCATTGTATAATATTTTCTACATTAATCCATCATCATAACAGCCATAACATTCAGTACCATGTTGACAGGTGGTGGTGCAGCCCCAGGCCCCAGTGATCAGTCTGCATTTACAAGCAAAGAAGGAACACCAGCTACAGATGGACCACCTAAATCACAGAGGGAACCAAAATCCCGCAGTCAGAGACCACCAGCATCTAAGCGATCCGAAGGCAAAGCCAAGGAAACAATGGTTAATGGCACATCAGCTTAGATATGTGTAATTTGGTCTCAGGCGCACAATGTTTGAAAAACTGCACAGTAGTACTGGACATTTCTCAGCTACGATTAAAACAGGAATACATGGAAAATGTATGCATGGTTTACATTGACAACAAAGTGCCAAGATAAAAATTATTGGGACCTTCAGATCACATTCACAGAAGGCTAATGCTTTTAACCCCACCTGGGATTTATATGGGGTTTATAAATTTCTGAAAGTTACATTCTGTGAATTGCCCAATGGTGTATACTAGTATCCTACTCTTGAGTCATTGGTTCTCCTTGATCTGTTCTCCTTGAAATTTTGCATTTTTATGAGACAGTGTGCAAGATTTTGAGTCAAAATTGTGGAATTCAAGATGTTATTTTCATGTTGGGGAAAATTCTTACCAATCTAGGCTGACACAAAACTGAAAAAAATCCTTTGACAGGTTTTCAGTTACTTAAGTTGCCCCATCACATTGTGATGTGCAAGGCACAGGAATAAAGTGTGATGGATGCTCACTCATCTTGCACTTTAAATACAGTGCAGCAGTGCCTCGACACACAAGACATTTCCCTCTTGTTCAGGGCTAGCTCACGGATGCCTTTTTTATACTTGCTACCGAAAATTTATCCCTCCCTCATTTCCTGCTTCCATTTTGTAGAGCAGAATGAAACTGTTTCTTTGGTTGTAACATAGTAAAGGGCAAGATTGATTCTTCCTAATGACTTTTTGTGTGAATACTGTAGCTCATTTTGTAGGAGGCAGCTGTGTGTGAAGTTTGCATAACAGCAGTATTCAGATGTTCCTTCTAGTATTTATTGTCTCAAGTTTGGTTACTTGCGTAGTGGAGTTACTTAACATTTTTACCTGTAGTTGCAGCAGAGATTGAAATTTGTTGAATGCTAACAAATCGGTGGTGAGTTGAGATCTTAACTTGTAAGGTGAATACAGAAGAGAAATTCAATTTGAAAGTAAATTCTGAACAACTTATAGAATTTCTTTCCATGTGAATGTAACTGGGAAATTGGCATAATTTATTTCTTAAATTTTTGCTTGCATATTAGTGAATACCATAATAGTCGGAGCAAATATTTATGTTGCTACCAATTATATTTAAATGCATTTTGCAAAATATCTGAAGTTTAAGTAGTAAGGTGTATGATTCTTTTGGAACTTTGTGTACCAACACACTTTTTTGTTATTTGTAAGCACTGTTATAAATAACACATCTGATGCATGTATACATGAAGTACTACTGGTATTCTAGTATTCTTGATGCAGCATACATTAGTACCATGTATGTAATTACTTTGATACCTGGCTTTTACCATTGCATTTTCATAGCTTATTTGAGAATCTTGCAGTGAAAATGCTCTGAAATTGAGACAAAATTTCCTACATGGTCTTAACATTGATGCGTGTTGTGTAAGTGAGCAATATTTTCTTCTTACACATTGGCCAGTGAAAGAACAAAGGTAAATTTCAATAGCTCAGTCATAATGGTTGTGCTTGTAAGTTAATTCTGTGGTTTGATGCTCAGATGAATGAACTTGAGTAGATAAAAGTGGGTTTGGACTGTGTGAGTGAAACTGTAATACTCTTGTACTTAGAATATGGAAAATACTGCCATCATGTTTGTGGTTTCCTGACCATGGTAGTCATGGCACAGAGTGAATGTTTTGTTTTTATATAAAACATAACACTCATTCATCATATTCAGTACATTAGTGCATAATCTTGGTTTTCCGAAGATTAAGACTCAATCCAGTGCTATTCAGAAAGAAGGAATTATTAAACAGAACTTCTACAGAGTGAAATGCAACTTCCATATGTTGCAGTTTCTTCCTGAATAGAAGTATAACTATAGTTATCAGTTGGTCAATTGTGTAGTGTGTGCTGTATCCAGATTTATGTTTGGGGTGTGTTTATGTACACAAAATCTACACATGGAATGGCAAGTTTTGGCAAACAGAAACTTTGGGTTTAAAAATAATGAAGTGCCCTTTTTAAATAAATAAAATTTAAAAAAATATATCTTCCATAGATTATACACTTCTTTCTGATCAGTGTCCCATTTCTTTATCCTAGATAATAAACTTATGTTCAGGTCAGTATCATTTTAATTTTTTTGATGGTTCATGTGCACAGTACTTGCAACTCTAACTTGATATGTCTGTGTAACCATAGAGTAAGTACCAGATGATGACCGAAAGATGCTTTCTGTCACATGTTGAATACCAACTGTTGTAAAATTCGAGAAATGTATCTTCATATATAATTGTACTAAGTATGACTGGAGAGAATGAACTTGCGGGAATGGCAAAATGTTGTACAGCGACAATGGATTGTTCAACAGTGTTCAAAGAAACACCACACCTGTGTCTTACTCGAGTTGTACATCTTTTTGTGAATCTCCAACCATGTCCTGACAGAACAAAACAGACTGTTTGTCTTAAAACTGTGAGTGATTTTGATTTTAAAAATAGATCAGCCAGCATCCGTAACATTGCATTTGTTTAAAAAGCAATATCGTAGTTTCTTCCCCAGTTTGCTTGTTGAGATAGGTTTGTATTGATCTTGCAATGTTTGCATAATTTAAGAATAAATCATTTCTGTACATAACTTTCATTCAAAACTTTATTTTACTCAAACAGTGAATATCCTGATTGTACTTAAGTGTTTTAATAATTTACACAAGCTACAACTGGAATGTTTTATGGGAATGAACACTACATTGGTCTGGAAACAAAAACATTTGATTGTTTGATAAATGCATCTAGTTTACTCCTAAAAAGTTCACTTTTAATTGGCTCTTTCATGTTGCACACTGGATTTTTTACCACGTATTCTACATAGACTTGACTGTAAATCTGTTGTAGGAGCTCTCTAACATTCTGAGCATTCACGTCGGTGTTCAAGATGAACTTCAGACCTGATGGTGTCTCAAAGTAATGTAAAGCATATTTACTGGTTTTGTAGTATAAAAATCCTTCCTTTGTGTCAAGGGGAGATATTTTACTGACAAATGACTTGAGTGAAAACAGCATGCCATACATCAGCTTGGCTTCCTGTAAAAGAAGGCAAATGTAAGTACATATTATGAAGAGGAACAGGTCCTACACAAAATTCATACAGGCCCAGCATTTATATGTAAATGAATATATACAAGGTTAAAATGCTACTCTTGTCCCTATACAGCAAGGAACTCATTCTAACACAATATAATTTCAGGGTTCTACTTTCAAAGACGGACTCCAATAACTGGCATATGGGTTACTCCTTTAGGCCTTGGATACATACATACATAGCATTCCATAGATCCATGAGTTAGTCAGATGACCTACCGGATGTGGAATTTGTCAAGCAGGAGTGTTGCAGTTCAAACTACTGAATGTGAAGCAGCTGTATCATCAATGTCTGACTGAAGAACAGGGCCTGATCAATATTTTTATCTCTTCTTTGATGTGGGTCTGGTGAACCTCATCAGTCATGAAATCATATGTATGGAAACAAGGAAAAAATGCAAAAGCTACGATTCCACACTTCCAGCCCTAGCTGATAATAAGGCACTGTTTGATGCTATTATAAACACAGGCCTACATCCCATATCATGTCACTCATTATGTCTCTGAATCATTAACAAAATGCCATTCTTTTTCAATACATTCCCAAGGGATGAGTTCTATCTCATTTGGGAACCTACATTTTGCACATGCAGAGAAAGAACTCGTCTCTAACCGTGCCTGATGTCTTCAACTTCTCTTCAGGTAGCACATTACTCCTGGCATACTGTACCCATGATCCATCACTTGACAAGCTTCAGTACAACTTTACAGACACTTCTTCTCGTGGGTATTTACTAATGAATCTATGCATACACTCCATAAGTTTTCTTTCTTATTTGAAATTGTCCCTGCATTTAAGCTTCTCACCATAAAGATGTAAGGGGGGAGTTGAAGAATAACGTTGGCACTAGATGGAGGTGAGCAGAGTCAGCTTCAAGCCCCAGCTGCTTTACCCCCAAGAAAAGAGCTCCCTGTACTCATCTCTCTAGGAGGCTGGAAGGGCTCCAGGGTCAATCNGGGGGGGGGGGGAGATCTAGTGTCCGTCTAAGCCTACCATATCAATCATAATCGTAAACATGACATTCCTTCTTTCTCATTTGAACTCTGTATTTCAAAACATACAGTTCTGTGAACCCAGTAAAATCTTAATTAACAATGTTTACCCTGGCTAATAACAGTATTGGATCTGTCACTCAAGTTATACAAAATTGTTACACAGGATGCGAAGACCCTGCTATGTCCAAAACTACGTAAATAGTGAAATAGCTGTGTTCTGCTCTTGTGAAACATCCTATCAATCCACCCTCAGATATATCTACACTGACATATGCACATTCGTGCGCTTTTCTGTTAATAAATACTACAGGATTATAACAAGCATAGGATTCCATCTACAAGAGAAATGCCTGAAACTTTAGAAAAAGGAACAAAATGGGGATTGTTTTGATTTAGAAATAGAATGCTTTCTTCTGGCTTTGAGGGACAAACATACAGTCACAATGCTTAGGACTTTTCATACAACAAGCATAAACAAGATGACAAAAGTGTTTCCTAAATATCTGAACAAAGCTCTCATAAAGATACCAAATGTGGTGTTAGATGACATTAAGAATGTAGGAAAAGCTCTCTGCAGTGACCACTGTACTGCCTCTTACAAGTGTATTAGAAGAAAGAAGTAGTACAGGCAAACATTTTTCTGGCTCAGGAAGTAGGAACAGTCAGTTCATATTTACTGCATGTTTTGGTCAGGAAAGATACAGTAAAAGGCCTATAACCCACAAGTTCATGTAAAGTACTGTGGAATCTCCAGTACATGAAAGAACCACCAGTGAATGAATGCAGAAGGCTAAAGGTGGCAGATTATCCAGTAGCCTGGAAGATGATAGGCTAAATGGTCAGCCTCATCTCTTTGACAGAAAGGAAAAGGGGGCTGTCACCTATGGCATATGAACAACCACACGGTCAAAAGCTTCCAAGAAATTATTGAAACAGCCTGTAAGATCCACCCATTTTTATATGTGACAAAGACTTTTCTTTTTTGTCATGCAGCATAACAGGAGGCATCGAACCTACCACTACAGCAACAATGTAAATCTGCACTAATAACAGACCTAGAGTATAAAGAGGCAACTCATTTGAAAGCTAAAAAGATTACCAAATAACAACTACTGGAAAAAAAAAATGTAAAAACATGGAAGGTACATAACAAAATCTGTAACTCATAAAGAATGTCACCACAAGAACAAAATTAGAACATGTAATATCTCCAAGATTACCATCTTCTGCAGTATGAAACCATGTAATTTGATAGGTAGATACCAACAACAGATTCCTCTGAAATATCGGTACTAATTACATAAATGCGGTGTCACATAGCAGAAGACAGTCATTTTCCCAGTTAGCTCTTGAACTCTCGTCTCACTATCTCCAACTTGCCCTCTGTACCTTCTGAAAGCTTATATGAAAAAGAAACAAGCATGATCACTTTAAAGTCAGTGGCACTTGAACCAATTCACTGAATATATCCCGAACACAGGTTACTACATATATAGACAGATCACAAACTGATAAGAACAGAAGTGCTGGAGCATATACATATACATTTTTTTCCCTTCAAGTCACTCTTCAGCTATATCTCCTTTACCTCTTCTCTGGTGATTCCGGATTGCTTTAGCCTGTTCCATTCACAGTAGTACAACATTGTACCAAAACGGTCAAATATGTATAGGTTATGAACAGTCATTTTTAATAGATACTATGGAAGACGAAACAGGCACACTTATTAACTAAAAAACATTCTGACTTGCCGACCTTCCACCATCGACTGGACCGACTGCACACATATGCAACATTCATAGACGAACGGATCACTTACGTATGTATGTATGTATAATGACCATAACGGTTTGCATCCAGTTCTCTATTTCATCGACTCATCGGTCACTTAAAATCCGTTCATATTAATCACCGAAAACATGTGTAATGTCGGTTGAAATTTCCCAAGATTATGCGCAGTAGATCGTCTGCAGCATAATTCCAGAATACGTATAAACATAAATAGACAGAACCGACAGGACCGGACAGGACTGACTAGTTTATCAACTACAGGATTGACTCTTTCGATCACCTCCTTCTTGTTTATGGCATCTTTAATACCGGTTAATTCGTACGCAGAGATATAAACCACACTAATCAATGTCAGAACGCTCAAACGCCATGGTAGAGTCGTAACTGGTGATCATTTCTATCTGGAAAAGTAAAGTGCTAATATTGTATGTGAAGATACTCTTATAATTTAACAGCAACAATAATGAGTTCGATATGGCATAACTGTAAGCGGAGAGACAGTATGTATCCGACGTATAGACCGTATAGACGAACGAAGTGAATTTTCGTGACCTGTAATTACGTAATTAATCGATTGATTCTAGACAAAGACCCATTTTGTCAGTCCCTAAAGTACCAACCTCAAATATTCTAATTTGCTGTTTCTACATCTACTAATACCAAATTTCTTGGATTAATTATGGACAACATGTCATGGAAAGAACATATCCACTGGTTTTCTAGCTACGTAAGAATCCATGGAATGTAAATAAATGAATTAATATCCTCATATATTACATTTTTAGTTAATACGATGTCAGGAGTGGTTGTCACGGATTAAAGCAGAGCAGAGCTTATACTTTCTGCTATGAAAACTTAGAAATAATTATGTTGGATTTGAAGTTCTCATGGGGGTAACTGTGAAGAGTTCGGTCGTGTGGGTTATAAAACCGTGCAATTCGGAAAAAAGTCCAAAGTTTCGGATGAACTTATTTCCCCAATCTTCATGGCCAAAGAGTAAGCTAAGCGAGAACTTGGTATGAAGCAGGCGGCAAGTAGAGCAGGCTTTCTTCTGGTTTCATGAGGTGTATTCATATTCCGAAAATAGAGGCATTATGCTCTTCCATAGCATCAGGTTTTCCCAATTACACGGCCTCACAACTACCAGATCGACCCAAATGATCGTAATCAGCAGTTCAAAGTATATTTTCACTGAGATTTAAAGCAATAAGATCGACCTTAACAAGCNAAAAAAAAAGAAGTACGTTGGATGTCATTGTACGTATGTTTATTGATGGAAAATCTGTGTTTGGAACGTCTGTAATTGAACTTTATGTTTGTATAATTTGCCGATATATCATGTCGAAGAGGAGTTCATTAGATGGGATTAAGAAAGGTGGCAGTTTTAATACTTGAAGAATTGTTGCTTTAAGCATAATTTGATTTCCTACTGAAAATGGGTTATAGCTATGGCGAAGAATTATTACATGTCGTGTTAGCAAAGGGCGAACTACTATTCTGTAAACAGATCGTATAATTTCAGCCCATCCCCAAAACTTTATGTATGATATTAGAGTTTTAGTGTGTTTATGTCATATTTTATTCGTTAAATGAAACGGTGCTTGTGCGATATCATAGTTTTTGTGTTGGTTGTATATTTCTCCTGGTCTGGGTATATTTTTATATAAACCACTGATTAATGTAATCGTAATTTATGTGTTGCAAAAGTCGGCAAACTGAGAATTAGTTTCGTCGCTACCTTACAATGAATAGGTCATACATGTTTTTGGAAGGAAGTCTTTAATCTGCCTTAGCGTGAATGATATTTAACTTATATCAGGCCCGTTGTAATTATGTTTGGAGTGATACATAAGACTGTCACACAGTCTTACATTAGTTTACACTAGTGTTTCAACGTTAAACAGGCTAAATACCAGCTACATGCTATTCTCCTGCTTGGCTTACTCTTTATTCCTGAACATGGAGGCGACATGTACTTCTGAAACGTTGGTTGACTTTCACGAGACTACGCAGTGTTATATCCAAGAGACAACTCTTCAGTTATCGTCACATGACATTCATAAAGCATCCAAGTGTATCTAGACAGTAAGCACGAAGTTTTTAAATATAGAAATATTTATACATTTCTGTATTTTAACAGGTTTGTACGTACAGTCTAGATATATATGATTTTTATGTAGCCTAATAATAACTTCTATGGTTGAAGCTTGTGTATAACAATAAAAGACAAATTTTTTATGTAAGTTTATGTGATGGCTAATCCTCTAATTTAAAACGGACATGAACAGGTTGCAATTTTATAAAGTAAAAGCGTTTTAATTGGTTTGTAATTTTCATGTTGTAATGGTAGCTTTATTATGTCACACGTATTTATGTTAGAATTATTTGAATATTGTCAGAATAGTATAATCTGTGGTTAAGAGACAGAATGTTTGTGTTAGATCTGCTAACTTTTTTTGGCATGTGAAGTTTTCACAATGACTGATTGCAGGATAGTCTCCCAAGACAGTACTTCTATTATTATTCAGTTGTAAATTTATGTTACTTAACTATGACATTACCAGCATAGAGATATATAGGACTAGAAGTCAGTGCTTTAGGAAAATTAGGCATCTTGAGCTCTACGTTAAATACCAGCAGGTAAAAGATGCTTAAGTGAATAATAGTAATCATTTCCCAAATTTAATCTGAACTTTATTTCATCATGAATATTATTGTGATTTATCACTGTATTATCAAGTAGGCTGTATTTAAAAATAATGATATTTTTTAAGAATTTGTTCACTGTGTTTGCATTATGATTTTGTCCTGCATTCTGGTGAGAAGATATGAACAGAGGCCTCTGTTTCTTATATGTCATCTGTAGTACTTTTTTGACATCACTCTTAGTGACGTTACAAATTTAGCAGTGCTAAGTCAGTATTGGTACATTACATTAACACATTTGTGGCAAACTAAGCACTGCTGAGATATCCAGACTAGGAGAAATTTCAAAATTTGAGAATATGAAATAGTAATATTGGTTGGTTAAAAGTGGCATTACTTCGTTAAAGTCTCATGTTGCCTGTATGGTGCTGTTTCCATTGATCTCTCCCATCACCTCTACAAATCTGTTATTTTATGGCAGCACAGAAGTTATCTGGGCAATGCTTTATCCTACAGATTTACTTATCCAGTAATTTTATTTACTTTACATTATGTACATTGCTTTTGTGAGATTTCAGTACTGCCATAGTTATCTGAAATGAAGTTTGGTAAAGGAGCTTCTAGAAAACTGAATTTTTAAGAAGAAAAAGTAAAATTTGGCTTGTGATAGTCTCCCTTCAGCAGAACTTTACTGGATAATACCACTACAAGTCTGTAATCTCTCCACGAGAACAATAAAAGCAAATTATCTAGATTACAGGAGGTGCTGAAAATGTCTGTATACACATTCACATAACATAGAAACAGAATTTTAGGAGGAGGAGGAGGAGGAGGACTTTCCCCCTACCCCTTTTTATAGTGAGGACATACAATATGTAGTTCATAGTGTCTTGGTAGTTGAGAAGGTAGGAGCTATTCCTTGAGCAACGGCCCGTATATACACAGAAGCTAGTATGAGATGTTTTGTTTGTCAAGAGATGGAGGAATAGTAAACATGGAGCTTGACCAAACTTTGAATTATTTTTGAACAAAATGGATGCTGAAAGTCACCACCACACATTTTTTAGCTGGCAGCAATCAGATTTCAGTTGGGTTCATGCTATAATATAAGTGTGACCAGACGTGAGGTTTCCTTTAATTTGTGAACCAGTTGAACTAATTTAAAATGCTGTATTTCCCAGTAGAGCAGAAATACCGAACATTTTTGTTACCCTGCATAGTAATATTCCTTTAGTTTTTTTTTCTAACCATATAGTAAGTAATGTGGTAGTGTAAGTATAATATTGTATGGTGAGAAAGTTACAGGTGTATTAAATTCTTGAAAAGATTTCTTTGAATAATCTTTATTGCAGTGTGTGCATGACTTATGTAAAATTAAATCACCGCTTTAGTGTCTGCAAGGTAAGGAAAAAATTTTTCAGAAATTGCATTTTGTAAATGTATCAAGATTTTTAACTTTCATATGTTCTTATGTCACTGCATAATGATATACATAATGGTCATTGTGTGGACTGTGTAGAGAGAAAATATTGTACCTCCTTTGCCCAAAGCTAAGGCACTACCTCTTTCATGAAGTGACATTTTTGTAGGAGTGATAGATGCACAAGATTTCTACAACCGAGCCTATTTTACACTGACTGAATCAGCAGTTCAGTAATTTTTATTTTGTATATAAATTATTCATTGTCAAATATTGTTAAGGTAAAGGATAAATTTAATTAAAACCTAGTAATCATAATTTTCATTGTTGTCCCAAAATAGAAGCAGTTGGGCTAATTGCAATAGATTATAACATTGTCATCATTAACTCTTAATAAAATTCATGACAGAATTGAACATGTGTAACTATAATGTATGGTTAGTTTGTTTTGGAAGTATGTGGAGAAAAACAAGTTCGCTATGTATAGTTGGGCAAATATGGTACAGTAATATTTAAAAGCAGGTATGCAAAGCCTCTCATTGAAATATAAGAATCTGTTAAAAAGGGTTGAGGATGAGGCTAATTGTGACATCATCTCAACTTTGCCAGTGTTTCACCTTGCTCAGGGTCTTCCCATAATGGATCGGAATCTGATCAGAGTCCAGATGACACAGCAGGAAAGGATGATGGGGCCAAAAAACAGAAACTTTCTTTTGGTTATGGAAAGAGATCCGTTACAAAACCTGAAGAGAAAGTCACTGATACATCCATTAAGAAGGGAATTCAAATAAAATTAGGTTCTCAGGTAATAACAAGATATATATAACAAATCTTCTAGAGATATAGGTGCCACATAAAGTAATTAGGCAGAATAGAAATCCAAACATGAAATGGTACTGTTATTTTTAGTTTTTGTTTATAGAATATGAATTGTTTTCAGAAACGTTAATGTTAACAGAGATCTTTGAGACACCTCTGCAAGCTCATTGTTTACCACAATCTAACATGTGATTGAATTTAAGATGCTTTGATTTGTTAAGAATACAGCACATGTACAAAGTAACATTCAATGTATGTTTGAAGAAACCCTTTAGGAAGATAACCTGTATATCAGGTAATGTAACTTTTGTGTCTGTCTCTTGTATCATACCACGGACCTAGTGGAGTACACGCAACAATAATGTCACATAGTATATATGACTGTAGATGGGTTTTGGATTGGTGAATGGATTTAGTGACCACTTACACATACATGACTTGGAACTACATAGGTCAGATAAAAAAGTAGTGGCAACACTTCTGTAGTTATGAAATGACTTTATTACTTGAGGTAAACACACTTAAATTCCTTCAACATAATCATCCCCCCCCCCACTTGTACCACCTTCTGCCAAATTTTTGGAAGGTGTCATACACCATCAGCGCATCCACTTCTGTTGGTGTCCAGCAGTGACCGCCCTGCAGCATGAATAATCTCCTCTCTTGTGTTGTAACGTGTCCCTCGCAGTGGCTCTTTCATTTTGGCAAAGAGAACATAATCGCACGGACTCATATCGGGTGAGTATGGCGGATGTTGCAGTATCTCCCGTCAGCAGCGGCGAAGGAGAACCTTGACAGTGTCAGCAGTATGAGCCCTTGCATTGTCATGAAGGCTGATGAGGTTCGTTGCCAACAAGTGTCGTCGCTTTCTCCTGAGTGCTGGATAAAGATGATTATGCAGGAAATTGTATGGGGTACCCAACATGCTGCAATTTTGCAGTATCCAAGAATATCATGCAGAATGTGGAGCACGGTTTTGTGACATATGCCTACCTCAGCAGCTAACTCCCATACAGCCTATTGACAATCCACATCCAGCAAAGAAGCAAGGTGAATTGTGTGGTTGTCAACGTGGGGTTGTCCTGAATGGCATCCTTTCCTTCACGAAACAATTTCACCCATCGTGCCACTGTGCGATATGGCAAAGCAGCATCACCACATGCTTCTCACAGTCTCTGATAACAGTTTTGTGCACTACGACCTCATGCAACTTCAATTTTTATCCAGGAGCATTGTTCTTGTTTCGTAAACATGTTGTTAGGGTGCTTGAACTGTGCTCCTGCATTTAAAGATGATGCACAATGCAACTCAATGAAACACAACCAGAGCCACTCACTGCACTATTTCAACTGAACTTCTGCTATCAGCTACAGATGGCGCTAGTGCCACCTGACACACATCTTTCATGTTACAGCAGTGTCACCACTACTTTTTATCCAACGCTTGTACAAGCAATTATAGTGTGACCACTAACCTTCACAAATCACCACAACACCTACTAAGCCTTTTTCCAGCCTGCTGTGTCTTCATCAGGCATTACCTGGTAATGGTTTCTAGTAATGGGAATTCTTCAGCTTCACCCATTCAGGTTCTCTCTTCACAGCCTTCCACACAGAACTGAACTGAACTGAACTGAACTCACCAAGCTCTAAACCTCACGGTTATAACATCTCAGTATGGACCACACAGTTCTATTGTTGTGTGCATTACCTATCAACAGCTGCTGTTTACAAAGGCACTGCTTAACAATGGGTCTGTATGTCACATTGCTCCCTCCTTAAGGCTATTCATCCCAAATAGCTTACAGGCATACCGCCATTTCTTCTTTTCCAAGGGCTGTGCTTATGATGCCTGTGATCAGTCTCACCTTTCTCCCCCATGGCTTGGTTTGCACAGTGTCTCTGCAACTGATCCTGTTGTTCCCTCTTTAAGGCTGCATGTCCCAAGTGGTTCCCTCATATGGTGCCAGTATTAGATATAGTAATGCAACAGAATGCTTAAATACAGGATTGCATTGACAATTTTCACTGCAGCCTCTTCTTAAGGGACTTCATGATGTTTCGACTCAGACTGTCTCCACTGAGGTTGGCTCCTTACTCTTCAGACAGGCCTCCATCGTCACTTCTTGGCAGGTCATCGTCTTGTTTCGCCATGCCTTCATTTTTGCTATAATCTGTTTTAAGTTGGCATCAGTTTTTGCTTGGTTGTTATGTATCACAGCATTGAGCCCTCCTATGGTGGCTGTCAGATGTTTTTCATTTTTGTAGTATGTGTGACTGTAGACGTTTGGATTGGTGAATGAATTGACCACTTAAACACAACATACACAGACCTACAAGCAGTTACAGCACCACCACTAATCTCCACAATTCACAAATCGCCACGACACGCACTAACCCTTTTTCCAGCCTGCTGTCTTCATCAGCCATTCCCTGGCAGTGGCTTCTAACACTAGAGATTCTTCAGCTTCAAACGCTCAGGTCTTCTCTTCACAGCCTCCTGTGCAGAACTAAACTGAACTCACTAAGCTCTAAACCTTCATATTATAATATATTGGCATGGAACGCATAGAAAAGTTTTTTTCCAATTCTTATTGGCGTTACCTAGCAGTGGCCACTGTTTACAAAATTACTGCCTAGGAACAAGTCTGTAAGTCATGTAGTTTGCAGTTTACTCCATACTCTTGCCAGTATGTGTGGTAGCCATGGCTGTTAAGTGATGCACAGATATTGCAGTAGAGTTTCATGTTATGTTTAGAATCCTCAGTTCCAATTTTCTTGTTTTCTCTCATTGTTTGAAATTACACAAGCAGACTTTAATTCTTTAATTTGAATGTTATTCCTTTAAAGTCATGTAATGGGCAAAGAACACATTGTTCTGCATGTTAAATGTGAAGCACTATGAAGTGAGGACATATCTTGATCTGCAACATATCTGAATATGTGGAGTATTGAGCCACAATTCTTTACCTGATGCAGCCCCATCAAAATAAATTTTTACATGTCAGATTTGGAATACAGGGTGGTTTTCTGATGTTCCTAGAAGTTTTAAATTTTGCTACTGATAACTGATTATATCAAGGTTTTGCATATATTTTGCTGTATATTTTTTCTGAGGGTTTTCCTAAAATAATGCAATTTGAAGGTAAAACCATGGAAAAAAAGATGCAAACAAAACGGATTCTTATAGCCCAGTGAATGAAGCTGAAAGATAGAACAAAAGATTATTTCTTGATGTAGACTAATGTTGAGTATTTACGCTGACTGGGAAATGTTAATATTGCTGTACTGCCGTGTTTAACCTATATTAATATCACACGGTCTGTTACATCTATATTTTAATGTATCTGAGGAGATATAATCAGTATAATCAGTTGTATTAGTGTATAATAGAAACTCATCAGTATTAGCTGTTTGTAAATCCCTTGAACCAAAGCCACAGTATTAAGTAGAGCTTCTCAGTCTCTTTTTTATATTATGATTACATTTATATCTCTAGTTGTAATTAAATGATTTCAACTGTGGCTTGTTTTTTAAGTTAATTCATAATATTCATTTATAAAACCCCAAAACATGTTAAAACAAAACGAACATTTTACACACACAAAAATCACTGGATTAGAAAACGACTGATTTGTGCTTCCAAAATTTTATTACGGTAAATATATGCTAACATCTGTGCAAGACAGATTAAAATATAACATTTTAACATTTGTATTTTTGTAATTCATTTCACAAAAAACTAATAGAAACAACTTAACCAACTGCATAAGCAAATAGCTCACTTGTGTTAGTTTGTCTCTGACATGAAACACTAAATTCAATGTAATATGAAGTGGGCTGACAGAGACCAGAGATTCACATATATAATTTTTCCTCTACATGAAAATGATGTTGTAGAATGGAAAAATGCATTGCTAAAAATAAGTCACTTCAGTCACTTTGCTTCTGAGGTCATCTTTTGTTTTGTATATACAGTTCAGCCATTTGACATACAAAAATTTTTAAACTCAGTGCAACAGTGCAGACATACTGGATTCTTTTCTATGTGTTGTTCAACCTTATCTAAGGCTAATGGAAACTCATGACTGACATTATTAGATTCACTAATAGTTAATATTTATATTAAATCCTTGTGGTTTGTGTACATGCTGTTTTGTATGTTTTTTTTTTTTGGTGTACGCTTGTATAAATTGAAAATATTTCCCATGCATTTTTATTGTTTCATACTTTCGGTCTTATTTTAATTTAAATTGAAACTCTTAAATTTTGCTATGACTGTTCATCTGAAGTCAGACTTGTGCAGTGCATGTCAAATATTAACAGTATGTGGTGTGGCAAACTGTACTTGCAGTATTGAGTTTTGTTCAATATACTAGTGAGGCTGTGAATGTAACACTTCCCTTCCTGTTCAGAAACCTGTTCATCAAAGCAGTGCTGTTAAGTCACAGTCCAGTGCAGTTGCAGCTGCATTCAACTTAGATGAAGAAGAAGAACCTGAAGAAATGCCTCCTGAAGCACGTATGAGGATGCGTAATATTGGCAGGTATGGATTTAAAATTGAATACTTGATTTTTTTGGAATCCACGAAGTCATTGTATCTCTTTAACGAGGGAAATATATCTTGAACTGCCAAAATGTGGTGAAATAACTTTCTTCATGGCACCATAGAACCAAAAGTTCTATCCTGAGTAGATCAGGGTGGTTCACATCATGGATCTGTGGGGTTTTATGTAGTTTTGTCATTACTCCGAAGACAACCCACTTCTTCGGAACAGTTTGTTGGTCCTGAAAAGGACCGTGGTTGCTGAGATGCTTGACCGGTGAGGTAGCGCGGCGTGCGCCGGTAGGGAGAGAGGTTGCGGTGAGTGGACTGGCCACAGTGCGGCCATTGCTTGATCACGGTGCGGCAGATGGTGGAGGTTGCTTGATGGCAGCACGGCGGCTGCTGGCGAAAGGCTGGTTGTTGAGTGCGGTCGTAGGAGTGATGAGGCAGTGGCTACGCCAGATGCCCAGTGGGTCGGACAGGGACACGACCAGCGGCAAGTCCAGGCGAGGTGCCCCAGTGAGTCGGATGTGAGAGAGCCAGAGGGCCAAGGCAGTCGTGCCTGGCGCAGCCTGCCGATGCCTCCGAAGACCAAGCGCTGGCGACGAAGCCTGCTGGCTGATGTTGCTTGAGTGTGGCTTGATCGTAGACTGAAGTCAGCTGATCTTGCCGGGTTGCGGCTGCTCCTTTTTATACACTGCTCGGTGGGCTGAGTGAAACTTGAAATTAAGGAGGAAGAATTTGCAGGGCACTGATTGGCTAGCGCGCGTGATGATGTAGATGTGGGGCTAGCAGCGAGCGCAGTATAAATGCAAACGTTTGGAGCAGTTTGATTGGTTAGCACGCGTGATGATGAAAAGTGATGTGAAGAGTGTGTGTTGCAGAAAATGCGTGATAATGTGAGATGTTCCCACAGATCATTTATACTCCCATCCTTCGTTACCTAGAAAGTTACTTGCCAGTTTATCCCTCATACAGATGTGCAGACTTTCTCAGACATTCTTAATTTCGTGACTTTAACACTTGACGAAGAGTATATATCTTATAGTTCCTGAGTATGTAATTTTTGCCTATCCAAAATTAGTTTCTTGCTCTGAGAGGTTAAAACTGGACGTTCTCAACCCATGCCATTTTGAATGAAGAGGTTTGTTAGGAATGTACAAAGTGCAACAGCAGTAACAACAGTAGTAATATTTGTTGATGATAATTATTCATTTAGTTAATAATAATAATAATAATAATTCAATTTATTAATTTACATGCTGAGCTCAGCAGCCAGTGACAGTTGACAGAGTCTGCATGAATACAGCAGCAACAATTTATTTTTTTTAGAAAACATAAAAACTTCTTGCTTTATGTCGGACCATTTTCTAACATTTAGGGTGGAAGAGGGATATAGGGAAAGGATAATATGTTAAGCCATAGAAACAAATGTAGGATTTCCACAATTCTGGTGATGTTTCTCAGCTTATAAATTTCTGTCCAAGTTACTGTATTCACTCTTCATTTCCAGTTAAATTGCAATGAATTTAAATCTGTTTGTTACAGAGAAACTCCGACTTCAGCAGGTCCAAACTCATTTGGTAAGACAAAGCAAGGTTTCTGTGATGCCAAGAAAATATTTGAGAAAACAATGAAGAAGGCAATGGATAGTACAGATAGTTCCAAGAAAACAACAGAGTGAAATGACTGTGGTATACATATATATCTTATGTTTCAGACTAGTATCCAGAAAAACTGAGGACTGCGATTGAGTTTGATTTATAAGATTTTGACCAATTACTAGGTCTGTTTGAAATGCAGAACATTATAAATATCCTCATAATTGAGTATCTGATGGTCATTGAATTGTGTAGTTCTTATTGCCAGTGTCAGAACGTAATAGATGCACATTACTTTATGATGATATGGTAACATTACTGATCTTATTGTTTGTTCATTTCAGATTACATTTTCTTTGTGGTAATGTGTATATTTAAGAAGTGAGCTGTCTTATGTTTTTTCTCTATCTTTATTCATTCACAGTTCATGTTGTTAAATCTCATTACATGAGTGACTGATACACCAGTACAATAAATACTACTAAAATGTATATGCAGTTTTATTGCTATAGTTTGTCACCAGCATTTGATGGATGCAAGATCTGAAGCTTTCGTTGTGGTTGAAGTTAATCAAATCTTCTCAGGCCATCAGCCATGTCGGTTGGTTACAAATTAATGGTGTTTCAGGGAAAATCTCTGGCATCATCAGGATGTGATGCGACATAGGATCCAAACTTTCCCATCTGTATACCTAACCATGGCCCATGATTGAAACTGATCACTAGCCAGTGAGAGGCTAGTGGGTGAATTCATAAGTTTGCTTGGCTTGGGCTTACCTTCGGATTCGTGTATCTCTATTACTGCTTTACTCTCTGGGTGCCAGGATTGATTGAGTGTGAAAGCTCAATCCCTTTTGAAGTTTCAGGGGCAAAGCCTGATTTTGTTAGCCTCCTCTATCAAGCAGTGCATATATCCTAGTACTTTAGTATGAGTACCAGGAATCTTCTTGGGGCGAGGGGGTAAAGGGCAACCGGCATGTAAGGCTGACAACCTCACTGCCTTCTGTGAGCGAGTTGTCTAAAGAAAATGTGGGAGTCTCAGTGTCTCACAACCCTATGGGTCTTCACAGCCTGTTACAGAGATAGCTTTACCTTTTTAAAAAAAAAACTGGAATAGCACAGTTGGTATGATGACTGGCTACAGGCTGGACTACCAAGGGGTCAGAGTTTGAGTACTTGTGGGGGTAAGAATTTTCACTTTTCTATGTCATCCAGACCGGCTCTCTGGGTCCACCCAACCTCCTACCCAGTGGGTACTGGGGGCCTTTACCCCAGGGGCAAAGTGGCAGGGACATGAAGCTAATGCAAATCTGAGCTGAGAGACTGGCTAACCTGACTGATGACTTTCATAATTTTCTCCAGCCTTTCCAGGAAAATGCCAGGACAGTAAGTAAAATTAGGTCACAGCCTCTTTGAAGTGGGCATGTAAAGTGTGTTAAATCCACAAACAGTGAAAATTGAGTTATCCATGGAACCTAATGCAGAAGAGTCTACTTTGTGTATATCATGTTAAGTCATATTTAAGACTTTGTGGCATGTAAATTTTATTATGCTATGCTCTTAGGATCCCTTATTTTATAACTTACCACACTTTAGACACTCACCCACAAATTATCATAATACAGGGAGATTATATGAAATTATTGGGGATCATCAGTGTGGGTTTTGACATAACAGATCAACTACTTACCAGATCTTTTGCATTTGTCAGATACTGGAGAAAGAATGGGAGTACAATGAGACAGTAGTTACTATAGGATTCTGATGATGGTGTATAACACACTGAGATATTTGGTTTTAGGACTTTATCCATCGTCCTGGTTTTTAAGATAACTAATAAAAGCACGTTTCGGAAACCGTATCCGTTTCCGGTGAGGACGGAAACGGATCCAGTTTCCGAAACGTTGTGTTTTTATTAGTTATCTTAAAAACCAGGACGATAGATAAAGTCCGAAAACCCAATGTCTTAGAATGAGACAGTACATTGGCTATTTGTAGTCTTCAAGAAAGCCTAGAGTATTCTCATAGTTTGGAATGGCCATGAAACTAGCTAGGCTGACTGAAATGTGTTTAAATGAAATGCATAGTGAAGTCCATATAGGTAAACATTTGTCTGATAATTTTCCTATCCAGAATAGTCTAAAACAAGGAGATGCTTTATCACCACTGCTTTTCAACTTGCTTTATATTACATCATATGCAGTTAGGAAGATCCAGAAAAACCAAGTGGGACTGAAATTAATGGGACAAATCAGCTGCTGGTCTATGCTGATGATGAGAATCTACTGGGAGATAACATACATACCGTATAGAAAAACACGAAAACTTTAATTGCTGCTAGTAAGAAGGTTGGTCTAGAAGTAAACAAAGAGAAAACTTAAGTGTATGTTGCTGTCTCGTCACCAGAATGGACGAATGATGTGATGTGCTTAAGCGGTAGTTGCTGGACTCCCACTGCTGCGGTCTAGTCAAGTGGGATTTGTGATGGACAAAGTGGCACTGGGGCACGTTTTCTCCGAGTACTTCTGTTTTCCCTGCAATCCTCATTCCATCAAATTCTCCATAAGCATTATTACCAGTACAGGTACAACAAGACATATGGAAGCTGATGTGCTGAGGGGACCTAATATGGATTCCACCTCACACTATACAAACTCTTAATCTACTGTAATCTACTGTAAAAACTGTAAGTATTGTAACTTCATTCTCTTATTGTAATCAGCCAATGTACAGTAACTGACTTGTCTCATATCATGTAACAATGATCTATAGAGACGAAATAAATAAATAAGTCATCATGAATTTGTAATATGTGACATGTTTTATATCCAGCCCTATAGGCAGATGATTGGATCCATGAGGTGAAAAATAAATGTAAATGTAAACACTGTTACCGTTTATAAGCCTTAATTTCGTGAATCAGAATGAAATATTCTAGCATCTACTGGCGAATAAAATGCTGCACTATCACTGTGTAATTAATTTAAAATCATGTGAGGTCAGGCGTTCTGTGAAAAGTAACAGTGAACAACTACGTTTAAACTTCTAGCAGGTTACACGACGTCACATGTCACAAGCTCGTGAACTCGTGAACGGAGTCAATTCATTTTTTTTAAAAGATATTCACAGGCAGAGGATTCGGCAGTAGTAGAATGTAAGTCCGTGTATAATTGACCAGAGTATATAAAACCTAGCTCATTAATCCGTGAATTTGGGTGGCTGACGCTGGTCGATTGGATATGCGCGAAGGCCGAGAAGAATAATGTCATTGAAAAACGAGGAATTATAACCTTAAAATCCGCCGAAGACTGCAGTTAATTAAAAATAGTTGTAGAACAGTACGTTATGACACTTTTAAGAAAAATATTTATTTTTAATACGAAACATCGAATAGTAAGCTATTGGAGCACAAAAGTAAATCGTTCAGTCGCAAGTCTTACTTCTTATGGTGAGGATGCTAAAGATTTTGGGAAAAACTATGATGATTTGACAACAAATGCTAGTAATAGCAACTTAGAATTACAGAATACGGTCGGACAATGTGCTCCACATAATCAGAGGAAGCATAAATATACGAACGATATTGGCAGAGGACCTGAGTTAAAGGATTTCATAATTGCTTCTCAAGTACAACCAGTGAAATGTGAGAGTGTGCCGTATGTAAGAAACGCAGCAATTAATGGTTTGAATAGAAAAGGTAATACTAATTGTCAACCAGTTGCTATCAGTATATGTCACAAAATCTTTCACATAATTGTAATGTTTTCGTGTAGTATAGACGTACCTAAAGAGAGTTAAGTAAAGCAGTATCTATCCAAGTAATTCATCCCTGACTGGCAGAAAAGCATTCAACTTTGGAATTCATTTGATTTGCATAGGTACATATATATATATATATAACTTTATAATCCATATTTCAATTATAAGCTGAAAGCATTCACGTGTATGCCTTTGCCAGTAATTCTCTAAGAAAGGAAATAAATGCAGATATTCCTTTATCATTTGTTTTGCCATATCTTCAGCTTTAGTAATGTCTGACGTTATTAATAAATTCAGTAGCGCTGCAGGAGAAATTAGAAGTCAGAATGATTTCCTCATTATTATAATCGTTCTTTCCTTCATAAACCATTTTTTTTTGTGTCTGGTGATTCTGTTTTATGTATTATGCTCATGATGAACATGGCAATAAACCTTATGTGGTACTCATGGAATGACCTAATGGAACTGTAAAAAGGTTTTGTGCTTAAGAAGTTTAATTTTTGGTCATTCTTCATAATGTGTTAAGAGGTCAACTTGTAAGGGTTTCTCGCAGTCCATTTAGGTTCTCTCAGGTCAGTAATGTTAAATTCCTTGGCTCAGCTGAGAATTATTTTGTAAAAGAACTGATATGCTAAGTTTTTTAGACATGGAACCACTCCATCTTGTGAATTCCCTTCACTGAGTTTCTCATGTTGCTGTTCAGTAATATGCTTCTTCTTGTTTTCACCACCTGAATTAACACTGAAAGCATCAGCATGATAACAGTGCAAAGGAACTCTTATGTATGTTTCAGTAAAGAAGATTGATTATTTATAATTTCTTGAAGCCTCACACTCATATCAAATAAATATTTTGTCTGGTGTAAATAGGAAACTGCTGCAGGCAACAAAATGTGTTGGTATTGTTTTCTAGAGGAGAAAACAAAATGGTCAGTATTTTGGTGAATGTTTTGCCAAGCCTTGAGTCTTAGTTTCACCAGCTCTTGCAGTTTAAGCTTCTTTGAGATATATTTTCTTATCATGAGTACTGTTCTTAACTTGTTATAATCACCTGATTTCATTGAGTTCTGTAATTTGTCCATGGGTGCCCTGTTGGAACTGTCTGGGGACAGAATTATCGGTAGTTATTCATGGCCAGTATGTTACACCAATCCCAAACTGTGTTAACTTTTTTATGTGGACCCATGAAGCAAAAAGTTTACAGGTTGAAGTCTCACACCGTGTAAGAACTGAATGTAAATATTGAAAGATAAATTTAATCTATAACCTAAGGAGAACTTCAACATGTGAATGTAAACTTTTCATGTAGGTGTAAAGAAAGCATGCAAGCATGGAGAGCATTACCATCATCTGGGATATTCTGAGTAATTTTATTTATAGTGTATTAGGTTGTAGATTTGTCATTTCTGTTAGCAGCCGAATCTCCATGGGCTGAGCTACACAAGAGGAATGTCCATATCTTCGATCTGAGAGGTTCAGTGGTTTATGTGTTGAAAATAAATTTGCTCTATTTATTGAAGTGACCAAAGTTGATTGTGCAGATAGACAAGATTACAGAGTGGAGGAGTCAGACACTTATTTTGTATGAAGAATACTTGTTTATTTTCACCCAAATTATTACAGCTGTCCCAGTGTAGCATTCATTCTGGGAAGTCTGTTAGCCTGTTTTAATGGCTGTTGTAATGTTGTTGCTTGTCTGGAAATTTTCAGCTCTTTTTCTTGTTCTTGTAGCAATTTCATATTTCTCATTGTGTGTGTTTCAGTATACTTTGAGGTGTATGGGTGCCAAATGAATGTGAATGATACAGATATTATATGGTCCATTCTGAAGGATGTAGGATACATGAAGACAGAGTCCGTCGAAGAAGCAGATGTTATATTAGTAGTAACATGTGCCATCCGTGAAGGAGCCGAGACAAAGGTCTGGAACAAGTTAAAGCATTTTAAAGCACTCAAGAAAGCTAGAGAAACGCAGAAACTGAAACCACATCTAAAGATTGGAGTATTAGGTAGGAATGATATGTGTATATAGTAACAAGCAGTGCAATATATTATGTCCCATGTCCGTAATTAAAACAGTGTGTTAGAAAGTGTGGATACAACATAGTGTAACAATTGTGGTGTGTTCAGTCCTATTTATTTAGACATCTCAAGCCATGAGACTTAAGAAGTGTGTTGGACATCAAATGTTCATTTCATTTCTCTCTCTGGCTAGGAGGTTGGTGTAACCGTAATGCTCTTGACTTGAATTTGGGAACTGTGTTCAAATCTTGGCTGGGATACCAGGTGTTATGACCGAAGTTTTGTGGCTTTCTGCAATCCCTCAAGGCAAATGACAGGATGGTACCTCAACTAGGCCACCAGTACTTCCTTCCAAATCCTTTCAAGTTCATTATTCGCCAATTGTTTTAGCATTGGATTTTTTTTATTGCTAGTGGGGTGGGACTAAGTCCCTTGTATTGTGGCCACTTCTGGCCTATTGTACCAGCCCCAGATGATAGGTGAGGGTGATTGTGGAGTAATTGCTGGAATGAAGATTGGCAAGGGAAACCGAAGTACTCGGAGAAAACTCGTCCCAGCGCCACTTTGTCCACCACAAATCCCACTTGACCAGACCTGGAATCAAACCTGGGCCACCACGGTGGGAAGCCAGCAACTAACTGCTTGAGCTATGGCTTAAAGTGTTCGTTACTGTTGTCTGATATTGGCCCCAAATTGGATTATGTTGTCATATTTCAGTAAAAGGCTGCAATATCAAATTTAATGAAAGTCCATGCAGTGGTTTTTGAACTGTTGCATGTAGACAGAGACATACAGGCATGTTAAAACTAATTTGGACATTTTTCAGCTTTCTGTTGCAAATTCACCAAAAAGTGGAAATAGAGAACATTTGTTAATATTTCTATCATCACAGGTCATATATGTTTTTAGGTTTTCATGGTAATGAGTATTCATACGTAGTCTTCTGGGTTTTACACCATGTAGTTTTGTAGGTGAATATCAGAGATTGAGAGACATGAGCTGACTCCATCAGCATGGTCAGAGTAAGCAGGATGACTGTGTGGTCAAGATATATAGGCAGGTTCCAAAGGAAAGTGTTCACACAGATCCACAGGAGAGGGAGAGGAGATACAGCCTGGTCCAAGCCAACAGGAACAGTGAACAAAAGTGTGAGAATAGAGGCCCTTTATGAGGGACTAGAATAGTAATCCTTTTCAAGGTCAATGTGAGCTTGAAGTGGAAAGTGAGAAGAGGTTTCCTTTTTGAGGGTCCTGGATGAGGAGTGTTGTCTCAGAAAGAAATGACTGTCCGACCTTAGGGAGAACATTCAGGAAGTGGGAAAGAGGAGGGAAGAAGGAAAGAGCACCATATACTGATAAACTGTAAAAAGTGAAATATTGTCGTAGAGTGTACTGTGTCCAACATCATTTTTTGAAAAACTGAGTTTGAAGCTGGGAAATCAGCTGCAGTGTAAAGTGTGACATAGAACAAAACTAACAAACTGTATGGAGCTGAATCCTTGAGAAGCCAACAGTGGCTCAGAGGGTGAATGAATTCCCAGCATTTTATGGAATGCAAAGGTTCATTATGATAGTCACAAGAGTCTGCCACTGTTCCTATCTTGAGCCAGATGAATCCAATCTACCCTGCCCATCCTGTTTCTTGAAGATCCATTTTAATGCTATCCTCCCATCTATGTCTTGGTTCTTTCTAGTGTTCCTAGTGGTCTCTTTCCTTCAGGTTTTCCACCTTAAATTCTCTATGCACTCCTCTGTCTTTCCCATCTCATCCTTCTAGATGTGATGATTCTAAAAATATTAAGCAAAGAGTAAAGATTATATAGCTTGTCATTATGGAGTTTTTGCCAGTCCTGTGCAACTTTGTCCATGTTAGGTTGAAATATTTACAGAGCCGTGTTCTCAAACACACTCATTCTGTTTTGATATGTGATGTCTTAACCATTACGTTTGTATTAATGTTGATCATAATAATACCGTCAACCACTGTAATTTGTATAATTTATTTTACAGCTTTTGCATGCTTTGACCTATATGGGTCATCTTCAAAAGGCACACATTAAAAGGAAGTGCTTTTAAATTGCTTTAAAATGATAATGCTATAAAATTAGTCTGATTATAAAATATTGTGGCTCAACAGTTCCTGCATAGAGCAAATACACTACAGTATGGAGTATGACTGTTGTTCTACTTTCTTCCTGCTTGTTCTTATCTGTTTTTTCTGTTGTAGTACATACACATGTTACATGTGGTTGTTAGTGGTAGGTCTGTTGTTTATGTCATATGCAGTCTTTTTTTTTTTTTTTTTTCAAAAATACTACTTAAATAAACTTTGTTCATTGTAGAGTTTAAATTTATGCAGTGTCATTTAATTACATTCTTTTCAGTCAGAAAAACTTTGATGCATGTGTGGAGAATGATGTATAGACAGATAGATGATTGTAAATTGTGTATATCATTGTGATACAGTTACTTTTGTGAGACCACACAGTAGTATATCCCAGAAGATAACATTCCCAGCTACCACTATGTGAACCTCAAATCCAACACTTTATTTGCTGTTAAATTGGAACAGTGTGAGTAGAAGGAGAGATACATCAGTGGTTTTATTGCCGAAATAAGCATAACCAAGATGATGTGTAATGACACAGTGATTTTTATCATTGTGGGCATTGACATGTTTTAGAAAGTAAATACTATGACTGTTTTAGGATGCATGGCTGAGCGACTAAAGCATCAAATATTGGAGAAAGAAGAGATTGTGGATATTATTGCTGGTCCAGACAGCTACAAGGATTTGCCAAGACTTCTGTCTCTTACTGACAGTAATCAGACTGCAGTAAATGTACTGCTTTCACTGGATGAGACATATGCTGACATTGTGCCTGTGAGGTTGAATCAGGATTCAGTTACTGCATTTGTGTATGTAAAATAATTTTGTTCCTTAAATTTGAATAAATGTATGTTTTTAATCGGATATAGCAAAAACATTAGTGTAAAAAAAGGACATTTCAGCATAAGTGAATATTATTGTGGCTAATTCCACCTGTCCCATTTAAATCTATTTTAGTTACTTGTAAATTACTTATTTTGCAACTAAATTGAGCTTCTTGTTAGTTTGTCATGGAAAAGGGAACTGAAAATTATTTCCACTTATTTCTTAGGGTGAGGGCACACCAAGGAAACTGGCAACTGCAATGCATCCACAATTTCTAAGAATTGTTATCAGCCTGAGTTGAACACATGTTACTGAATGGAGCAGCGCAAATTGAGGAAATGGCAATGCAGTTTCCTCAATTTGCGCTGCTCCATTCTGAAACATTTGTTGAACTCAGGCTGATAACAATTTTCGGAAATTGCGGATGCAGTGTGGCTTCCAGTTTCCTTGGCATGCCCTTGCCCTTATTTTCTGACCAAGTGCTAAACAGCAATGTGAAAACTCAGGGCCTAAGTATGACTGCAGTTATTCATGAAGTGCAAAATCAAAAGGCAGATTAATTTTTCCAGAAGATGGTAGATTTTGATGTTGTTCGTGGTGCAATCCAAAAGTTCCCAAAATATATTAATAAAAACTATTATGTCTTACCTGGATCTTATTGACACCATCACCTTCAAAGTAGCCCCCTTGGGAGTGCATACACCGATCCCAGCGTTTCTGCCGCTTTTGAAATGCATCCTGGAAGTCTTTCTTTGTTAGGGTGTTCAGTACCGTCTGCGTTTCCCCTTGAATTTCCTCAACTGTATCAAATCTTCACCCCTTCAACTTGATTTTCATCTTGGGGAACAGAAAGAAGTCGCAAGGAGCTAAGTCTGGCAAGTACACTGGGTGGGGAACAACTGCCATCTTGTTTTTAACCAAAAATTCCTGCACAATGTAAGCCATATGCTTTCGTGCATTGTCATGGTGGAGCACCCAGTCATTCATGTGCCACTTCTCTGGACGTTTTCTCCTCATGTCCTCCCCCGAACGCCTTAGAATATCACGATAGAACTCTTTATTGACTGTCTGACCAGGAGGGACGAACTCCATATGAACAGTCCCGTTAATATCAAAAAAGCAGATCAACATATCAACATGGACTTAATGTTGCTCTTGACTTGTTGAGTTTTTTTTGGCTGAGGTGAAGAAGGGCTCTTCCATTGTGATGACTGCTCCTTGCTTTCAGGGTCATAGCCATAAACCCAACTTTCCCCACCAGTGACAACCTTCGAAAGAAAGTTTGGATCCTCTTGAAGCTGTTGTTGAAGTTCCCTGCAGACTTCCAAGCAATGATGCTTCTGTTCATTTTGCAGCAGTCGTGGCACAAACTTCGCCGCAATCTTCCTCATGTTCAGTTCCTCTGACAAAATTTGTTGACATGTACCATAACTTAGTCCCAAGGTGGTACAGAGGTCTTGAATGGTTAGTCTATGATCTTGCAGAATCAGATCCCTAACTTTTGTGAAATTTTTTGGTGTGGTGCCAGTTGACGGCTGTCCCAAACAATCGTCATCATCAGTCGATGTTCTACCATTTTTTAAACACTTATACCAGTCATAAGTTTGTGTCTGGTCTAAACTCTTTGTCACCAAAAGCTTGCTTCAACATTTGGTGCATTTCTGCAGTGGTTTTCCCAAGTTTAAAACAAAACTTTATATAGACACGCTGCTGTCTCAGGTCAACTATCGCAAAACCACAAACTCATGGAAACACAACAATGGAAATATGTTCACCAACAATAAACCCAACTACTCAACTTGACACTGCTTGCCACACTGATTCAAGAAGGGTGCGTGGGGAGACCTAGTGGAATTTCGATGTACTCATAACCATTCGTGTGCAAAATTCAAATTTTGGGAACTTTTGGATTGCACCATGTATGATGGTTGTTATTGGTAACAGTACTGTAATTTTCACATCAGAAATTAAGAATAGTAGGAAGTGGATACTAAATCTATTGAATAAAAATGCTGTTGCAACTGTTGAATGGAACTACAAGCACAGGAACATCTTATTGATCAATCAGCTAAAATTCAGCAGCCATAATTTTCTTGTTGACTTGAATGTGTTTTGGCTATTACAGGACGAGTAACTACAGTTAGTTTCAGAAGGGTTAAAGGATTTGCTTCCTTTGCTACCAGATACCCTTTCAAATGGATTTTTCTTCAAAGGTTTCAATAAGAAACCAGAGAAAATGTGTATCGGAGAATGATTTACACTTATGTGTTACCACAGTGCAACTGCATATTTTTAAATTATTAAAAATCTAAACATGACTGAATTTCGTTTAATTCAATTTGGTGTAAGATTATTTGGAGAAATAAGTTTTTATTACTTTTAAATATTATTTTCCCCCCTCCTTTTGATTTATTTTTATTGAAACAAAAGCTGCATATTTTTTAAAGTACGCGTTACCTCTCGGAAAAATTGTTGATTGAATTTGTAATTTATTTTGATATTTGGTTCTTATTATATGTCTGTTTCTCAGAATTTCTTCTGCACAGATATTATGCTTGTAATACCTAATTTAAGATGTGAAATTTGAGGTTCTCACAGCAGTGACTGTGAAGAGTTCTGGGCTGTAATGATAGGCAGTCAATAGAAATATATTGATGTTATCGAAGGACACGCTGCCACCATCTTCAGGGTTGAAAAATAAGTCCAGCAAGCTTTCTATGACCCAGAAGATGTAACACACACTATCAAAAAGTCAGTACACTTTTACAACATTACATGGTATCACATCCTAGAAGAAGTAGGACTCCTCGTAGTTGAGTATAAATATTCATATTAGCATCATGAGCCTCATGTTACCATTCAGGATGAGAAATTATGCTAAGTAAAATAAATTTCACTGCGTAGAAACTTTACTTTCAGACTTTGCTCTCATATTGTTTTACTTTCCATTTTTTTATTCCTAATTTTAGGTCCATTATGCGTGGATGTGACAATATGTGCACATATTGTATAGTACCTTTTACTAGAGGTCGTGAGAGGTCTAGGCCCATGGCTTCTATTGTACAAGAAGTGTCGAGTCTCGCTGAACAAGGTGTTAAGGAAGTCACTTTACTAGGTAAGAGAAAATGTGTTATCATCAATCCAGGTACCATGATTAAAATATTCATTACTATCTTTGTAAATGGCATAATTCACTGTGTGGTTTAACCACATTGAAACATATCTTCTGTGTCATAATGAATAGACAGTCATCTTTTATAATCAAGTGGTATTGTATATTGGTGGCTTTTGAGTTGGGGTACTTCCAAGATTTGAAGTTCAGGTAGAGCAGCTTAAAGCACAGCATATGCTAACTGCAGTTAGCAGGCATGGACTGAGTTGCTTGTGAAACTGTCTCCTTTGACTGGGTTATCTTCATGACTTTCTCTAATATCATCAGATAAATATTGGGTTATTGTAATGTAGGCCATTTCCCTTACATTATTGGTAGGATGTTTATATGAGTATTTATTTCTGCATTCTCATATAAGATTGAAGGAGTGATTCCTTTTTAAATGATTATTATCCTTATAATGCTGTGGCCTTCATTATCATAGTTGTGTACTTTTGTAATCTGTTACTTATCAACATTTGGACACCAGCCTTGCTCTTGCAGTAAATGAACACAGAGTTTTAGAAGTGGATTCTGAGTAGCTGTCCAGTCTAAGGTAATAATTTGTCTTAAGAGACCAGAATGAATTCTGTACGTTCTGTCAGGTTGCTGAAAATACTGTGTTCCCTGATAATAAGAGATCTTCAGTAAACATGCTGATATCTTTGTTCTCATTCTTGTTGCTCTGAATTCTCCACTAATTAGGAAACTTAAGAGGAGGCATCTTCAGTTTAAGGCTGTGTTGTTACAGTGTACAGAATAAGCAAGCAGTTGATCATAAATAGTGATGATGGATGACATGAATTAGCATGCCTATAAAAGTAAATATATACCAGTGTTTATTAACAGCTGGTGCTATAAAGAAACTGAAAGAATGTATTTTTTTTAGGTCAGAATGTGAATAGTTACCGTGATTTGTCAGCAATGGATTATTATGGTGGTTTACCATCAGATAGAGAAACACACCTAGCAGAAGGATTTCATACAGTATATAAAAAGAAGAAAGGAGGTCTAAGATTTGTAGACCTTCTGGATAAAGTCTCTAGTATTGATCCTGAAATGAGGATACGTTTTACTTCTCCACATCCAAAGGATTTTCCTGATGAGGTAAACAAAAATTAAGTGCATGACATATAAGAACATTTTAACCTTCATAAATATTTGATCTAATTATATAAAGTAGGGTGAATTGGTGCTAATGAAAAAGACACAAATGTTAGGGATATGCAACACCTTCTGTTTCAGTTTTGAATTAAATTCAAACTTTCTCCTTGCCTTTGGAATTTTAGAAAATGCACTCTCATTATAGAATATGGGGCAAATGTAGATATTATTGCTGTGAGCAAACTGCAGAAAATTTTTGTAAATAAAATGGTCACAACTTCCCTACATCTGGGGTGAATCAGGGACAGTTGTATGTAGCGTATGGGGTGTGTTGTCCCTGTGGTGTGTTATTGACATGCAATAAGAGAAGTACTGGAATTTCATTAGTCCTTAGTTGTGTAATTAAGGCAGTTTTTCTTGATTATCAGCAATTTGTGTGATGAGTGTTGTGTTTGAATGCCACATGGAGTTGTTGTCTGTCCCATCTTCGACTGCATGGGGTATGGTGGCCGGAGCCAGATGGTCATTGATGTCCTGTCCAAATGTCGACTACATAGAAAAAGGTTGATCATCTGAATTCATGTTGATTGCCATTTGCCCTTCTTTTTGGTTTTTAAGTTCAGTTTTACATTTTATTATGTTCATGAACAGGTACGATGAACAGCATAGAGGATATCTCGGATCTGAATAGCGTCCTTAACTAAGTGGTCCACATGATCTGTTGTTCTTGCTAGTGCTATGGTGTCCTCAAAGTTTATTCAGTTCTCTCTACTGTCATGTGTGTTGCATATGTTCATTACATGACATTTCTGGCATGCAAATGCAAAACACTCATCACATCAGCCCCTAATGCTGAGACAGAGACGGTCTCTTAAATGGTGGACACCAGCTCTACATTGGCACAGCTGATCACCCAAGAATATTTCAGTGCATACTGTTGTTGTGAAAGCTTCAAATCACACATTTTTTTACAACATTCTCATTACCATTTATTCCATAATATTATTTTTATACACTTCATGTATGAAATAAAGGAAAATAATATTTGTTTCTCATTCATTTTTGATAATATTAAATTATTAATTTAATCATCTAAAATATTGCAGAAAGGAAGGAATGAGGATGTGGATTATGATGATGATGCAAAAACCTGGAGAATGAAAAATATATTATTCTGTTTATTATGCTTTTTGAATCTTAAATTGTGCCACACCAAGGGTGAGCAAATTATTAATATTTCTTTGCACTTATTATATCCAACTTACTAAATTAATACAGATTTGTACATAACATTTGAAAACAACTGAAGTTAGCCTGTGAAAGAGAAACATTTGATTTAACTTAACTCTTAACAATGTGTTTAATGGCTTAGGTTTTAGAGCTAATTCGAGATCGCAGTAACATCTGTTCCAGTCTACACATGCCAGCTCAAAGTGGAAACAGTGCAGTGTTGAAACGGATGAGGCGTGGCTACAGCAGGGAAGCTTATTTTGATCTGATTTGTCATGTGAGACAGCTGATTCCAAATATCAGTCTCTCAAGTGATTTCATCTGTGGCTTCTGTGGAGAAACTGATGAAGAATTTGAAGATACCCTTACACTTATGTCAGAAGTCAAGTACAATATGGCCTACCTCTTTCCTTACAGTATGCGTGAAGTGAGTTGTTTCACTAGTTGTAATGCTTACTAATGCAATATGAAGACAGATGTGGAAGTGCAGTATATTTTCAGTAAACAAATTTTGGGGATTGTATCCGGTGCACCCTGACTTAACCCTTTAACTTGATCACCTGTAAGGCCATAAGTGCCCAACACTCTCTCACAGGGATGGTCAAGCTACATTTCTATATGCAGCAAGGAAATAAGAAGAAAATAACCTCTCCAGATTAAAAGAAAATTAACCTAATTACAGTAGAATTTAATTTAAGGTTTTTCAGTTTAAGAAAGTTTTGCATTTTTGTTAATTTTTTGTTTTCCTGGCCAGAGCACCATATAAATAACAAACAATTAGTCCTGAATTAATATTTATCATGTTAATGTTTGGGGCCATACAGTAGCATAGTTGGTTGAGGCACTATGCTACAAGCTGGAAAGTTGTGGGTTCAAATCCTGATGAGATGGATTTTTTTTTTTCAGTTGACCTAACCCTTCCAGCTGCACTATGGCCCTGGGGTTGACTCAGCCTGTAACAGAAATGAGTACCAGGAATCTTTATGGAGGGTAAAGGGTGACCAGTGCGTAAGGCTAACAACCTTACCTCCAACTGTGAGCCGATCGTCTACATAATGTGGGACTCTCAACGTATCACAATCCTATGGCCTCCATGGCCTGTTACATGGATAGCCTTATCATGTTAATGTTTTACCCGCATTTAGTGAATGAAAACCCAGTTCCTGTATGAAATTCATGCCTCAGTTTATTATCATATTACTTTTATGGATGTATATGTTTATGGATGTTTTATATGTATATATACAGTTCAAAATAAATAGCAAGCCCAATCTGAATATAATACATACCAAGAAGCTTTAAGTTTTCTTTGGAAAAACTGCAGATATAGAGCCAAAACTGAGTTAATTCCAAAGAAAGGTAATTCCTGATACTCATAATTTTCTTTTCCTTGCTTTCTCCACCTCCTCATTCATGGATTAATTAAGTCTTTACCAGTCTTGCATTTCTGTCCATATTTTCCAGGGGTAATTGATGGATCTGTATCCACTTGACTAGTGGTGGTCTTTTGTCTGGCACTGCCATGATAAGTATCAAATTAAAATTCTCCTAAGAACTAGATAAGGCTGTCATTATTGCTACAAAATAAGATCAGCCAGAAGAAACAAAAATGTGATGTTAGGATAAGCCTAAAATCCATATAGGAGCACCCCTATTTTTGTTCCAGTTTGTCATATATGAACTCACCCTCTCCAAAGCAGAGTTTGATGTAGAGCAGTGGTTCTTATATGTTGTCAGACCATGGCCAGTAAATTCTTTTTTCTATAAGATGAGGGTCCAGTATAATTGATGCAAGAGCCTGGCCACTGAGAAACACTGATCTAGAATATATGGAAGTTGGTTTTGTTTTTGCTTACAGAAAACTACAGCTCACAGGCGTCTTACGGACGATGTACCACCTGAGATTAAACAGCAGAGGCTGGTTAAAATGATGTCATTATACCGAAGAGAAGCAGAGAAACTTAATCAAGCCCAAGTAGGTCAGCAGCATTTGGTGTTAGTGGAAGGGGTATGTAATTGTTAATGTTTATAATCTTGGTTTATTTAATGATGCTGTAAGTAGCTCAGACTGTATATTGTTGAATGGTTTGATGGAAAATGAATTGGAGAGGTTATGGAAGGCAGTGGTCATGGCCCAGTTTGAGACACTGTCCTGCATTCTTCTGGAGGGAAACAGAAAAATGACAAAGGAAAACCTCTGTCTTGCTGATCTCTGTGCCAAGACTTGAATCCAGGACTTCCCAGTTGTGAAGCAGGAGTGCTAACCAAATGACTGTGGTGTTTGGTAATTGGTAATAATTATGATACAACTCAAACTTCTTTATATTTTTCTGGTATAAGAATATGAGCTTCTCATATTGGTGGTTATAAACAGTTCAATCTCCTGGGATATACTTCTTTGTAGTCCATTGAAAGTTAACCAACCATTTTGGAGGAACTTCACCTCCATCTTCAGGATTCATGAGTAAGCCAAGCAAGAAACTAGCATGAAGAAGGAAGCAGAGCTTGCTTGATATATGACTCTGGAACTTAATTATTGTCTCTCACTGTTCTCCTAATGAATACCTCTGCTCTAGATGGGAGTGAGTAATCAGTTACAGGCCTCAGCTGTCCCCACACATGAAAAAGGAAGTCCCTTATACCTTTAAGATGTGAAGTTGGGTAAACAGAGTTATTCTCCACACAGTGTAGAGACAAGGACTTAACAATGTTGTCTGAGCTAATCAGTCACTTTACTAATCACTCATCGTTTGGCTTAATATGTTGAAAGTTTTTAGGTGTAATGTATTTTAAATACCAGTACTGAAGAATGTATGATGGTGATTATGAGCACCATGACATCAGTGCACAGCAATGCATCTGAGCCTTTCTGAGAGGACAGCACACCAAAATATTTCATTGTTTCCTTGACATGGCAAAGCACATGTTGTAGAGTTGTGCACATGTATGCATAAAATTCTTCATATTCTCCATTCATCATGTTTTTTATTAATATATATTTGTTGTAATATAAACAAATTATCAGATTAACATTTTAAGATCAATAATAAATGACAAGTAGAGAAAATATGTACAAAGATTAAAAGTGACTGTTCTGACAAACCACAACATGCAACAGATTTAAAGAAATTACAAAGAACTTTGAAGCAGCTTCATTTTAATGAAGAAATAAGAACATAGGCTGCTGAAATGATAACATATCTGAGAAAGATCCCTTTACTATTGTTGTCACAGTTTGATTAGTAATGGTTAATGTGTAGAGGATTGCAGTATATTATCCATGTCTTATGAAACTGAAGCTGCATATAGATATATAGTCATGAACAGATGAAGGTACTGTGCCTTAAACCCATGTGCCATGCCTGAAGATTGAGGTGCACTGGAACAAATAGAAAATAGTTATGTTGGCAGATTTCAATGCTGTAATCGGTTTTTGATGTTGTCCTCAGACCAGCTTATACAGCATACCATAACTTGCTTGATTTATCCACTAGAAAGGTATATATTGACCTTATGTGTAAGCACCATGCCATGAATTTGTAGAGGGGACATAGAAGTAAATGCATGCAGTTTAGAACTTGACATTGATGGGAGTTTCGTCCTGTGGCTGTTTTACTCTTTAGGGCAGAGCTCCTGGGTTTTATTGTGTAGGAGACTGAGTAGGTCTAGGACTGATTTGGGCATGACAGGAAGATGAGAAAACCCCATCTCTGCCAGAAACCAATTCCCAAGCTGTCCAGTCACTGTATGGACTGAGCTGTCTTGGCTTCTTTATATCACTGATTTTGTTGATTTTTCTTGTGCTTCATGTTTCTTAAGTCCAATTAGTTATCATAGTTCTTTGTTTTCTTACAGCCAAGTAAACGTTCAGTTAAAGATATGGCAGGTCGCAATGATGGTAACACCAAAGTGATATTTCCAGCAGTGGAAATTCCAGATTCACAGTACTCACAGACACTTCAAGCTATAAAGCCAGGGGATTATGTAGTGGTTCAGGCAAGTTCTTGTGCTTTATATTTTGATTTCAACATGATACTGTAACTTGTCACTTTCATCCTCTGCTCAGTAGGTCGTCATCTATGGTCTTTTGCTCTCTGTACACATGGGTGTTTGGGTGTAATTTCATTATTGCTAATCAACTTAATCACAATCATTAACTCCTTACTGTGGGGACTCTGTTATGTAGATATTCAGTGATGAAATGTTGCATGGGTTTCTAAATTCTGAAAATTAGATGAATGATACATAGTACACAGCTCGTAGGTATTGTGGAAGGGGCTCAAAAAGATTCCCAATCATCTATATTTAACTGAAGTTTTACTTTCAGATCATTTCAGCTACTTCACAGGTCTTGAAAGGAGTACCTCTATATCATTCATCACTTTCCAAGTTCAGTGTCCAAGAAAATGCATATACACTTACAACAGGTAAGTTTCTGATGTGGAAACTGAAATACACAAAGGTATGCTTCATCAAATTTCTGAAAACAGACCGCTGTACCACAACGATATATAATATGTAAAAATACTTATGCAAATTGTGTAACATTTATATAATTTTTGTTGTTGTTTATCTGGGTAATATGGAAATATTGATGGAAAAGTACATTTGTGACATTATCAGTACTAGAGTTGATCAGTTTGAAGGGAACTTTAAATGATGTTCTTGCATTGTATTTGCTTTCAAGTTGAGATTTACTGTTGCATTGAAGTTACATATTTTAGTGTGGTTTGTTTTCCAGGTCTGAAGTCTTATCTTTACTGAGAAACAGGTGAAGATCTGTTACTGCTTGGCACTGCATCTCTGCCAGTACACAGAGAAATCAGAGACTACCATTTACCATTGATATTTGAGTTCCACTGGGTGGTGTGAAACACTATATTTTAATGTGAACAAAATACATAAATATATGTAAAGACAGGAGAGTCAGATCTGAGGGAAATAATATGTATAAACAAAGAATTGAAAAATATATGTTCTTTTTGCAAATACATTGTTGTAACTTGTGGTGAGTTCTGTGACTGTTCTTTCTCTGTGTTACATGTCTGACAGTTTATAAATATTTAGTTAGTATATAAAATTTCTCTTATGCTTTTACAGATACCCAAATAGGTCTCAAAATACATGATGATAATTATATGTGATGGCAGTATGAAATATGTATGTTTACAGAAATGCTTTTTAAAATTTATCGTCTTGTTTGCAGTTCTGTTGACTGTCTACATTATTATAATATTCACAGTGTATATTGGTGACTGATGCTTGATCAATCCAGAAACAGTTCCTTTCAGTGTCATCGGTATACAATTTCTTTATGATATTAACCATACTAATTTTGTAAGTGCACCACTAAAACAGTTTACTCTTAAAGATTTCTTTGGGTCAACGGTTCACAGTATAGTGACAATTATTTTATATTCTTTGTCTTCTTACCTATGATCATTCTATACAGAATACCTGTTTAGGTTCATTAAAATTATTTACACTATTAGCACACAGTGAATTATATAACTCAAGTTTATACATCACATAAATTATGTATGAAAATAATGTGTTTTTTACATTATCATGTCAGTAATTTATACATTTTTTTATCACATTTAAGACCATAAATTCAAGGGCATTTGTACTGGAGAGAGGTCCTCATACTTAGAAAAGCATATTGCTGCCTGGTCAGATCAGTTTCATTTTGTTCACAGTTAAATGTCTGTTAGATGAAATTATGACCTCTTCACTCAAAAAGTAGTAAATAGCCACTGCTTGGTGTTCATTATACTAGCAGAAGAAAAATATATGAAATTACTCCTTTTTACTTCTACAAATGTTGCTTTTGGAATAAGGTTAGAGTCACTCAGTTGGTCATAAAACCCAGTCATTCATTACCATGTTCCTAGAAGCCTGCAACAGGTTCACACCCACATATTTTGCTTCACTAAGATCAATTTTAATAGCACAAAAAGTGGGTATGGCTTTCATTGGAACTGATAAGTTTCAAAAGCATACATTTGAAAAATCATTCCATAAAACAAGGGATTTCCTAGCACCTTTGTCATAATGAGTAATTGCTCTTTTCTTGCAACTGTTTGCACCAACTGTGCTTTCAGTTTTGCTTCAAGGTTATTTATGGCTAGGAGTTTATAATGGTCCCAATAACGTACCCTTTCTGATCTTCCTTTGTCTAGGAATAAAGTTCACATTTGAGAATCTATTATAACAGAGCAGCTTATTCTCTCCAAGTTTTAACCACTGAGAAATATACATCGTGATGTCCAAAGAATTTCCCCGTAGTCATATAGCTTGTTAAATTATGTCTGAGGTGTTATCAGAAAGTTCCCAGACTAGGTCAAAAAAGAAAAGGCTGGCTTAACTTAATTTTGGCTTCCATCTCCTTCAAAATAGTCTCCTTGGGACTGTATACAACAATCCCATTGTATTTTCCACTCTTGAAAAGCACTGTGGAAGTCATTTTCCTTAATGCTGTCGAGTACCACTTGTGGTTCCCTTTGGATGTCAGACACGGTTTCAAAACATCATCCCTTCAGCTTTATTTTCATTGAGAAACAAAGTGAAATTACAAGGGGCCAAGTCCAGGAAGTAGGGAAGATGGGGAATGATAACCATGTTGTTGTTAGTCACAAACTCTGGTTTTCAGGGACATGTGGGTGCACACGTTGTGATGAAGGAGCCACTTGTGACTGTATCAAAGTTATGGTCTTTCTTGGTCTTAAATGTCACAGTAAAAGTCACGAGTTGACCGTATTGTTTGGAGGAACAAATTCATGGTGAACAGTCCCCTTCTCATGGGGAAAACAATAAGCATGCTCTTTGTTGAACTCTGAACCTGCTGTGCCTTTTTTGCCCTTGGTGATTGTTGTCTCTTCCACTGCTACAATTGTTACTTTGTGTTTGGATTGTAACCATAAATCCAACTTTTGTCACCCGTTATGATCCTAGAGATGATAGTTGGGTCCTTGTTAGCCTTCCCTCATAGCTCAAGACACACATTTATGTGCCACTGCTTATGATAATTTGTCAAGAGTTGGGGGACAAACTTTCACAGCAATGTGGCATATGTTCAGATTTTCTGTTAAGATCTCCTGGCAAACTCCATAACTGATCCCAGTGTTGTCTGCAAGGGCGTGGATTGTTTGGTGATGGTCTTTGTGGATGAGTTCTCAAATTTTTTCGACATTTTCTATCATTTCGCTGGTGCTTGGTTGTCCTGAATGTTCATCATCTTCAACTGACACTTCACCAGCCTTGAAACATGAATGCCATTGAAAAACTGCTGTCTGGCTTAAAGAATGTTCTCCAAGTCTCAAGAAGCATTTCAGGGGTTTTGGAAGTTGATTTACCGAACTTCACGTAATACTTGATGCAGACATGTTGCTCGATTTTGCCATCCATTGCAGACAAACAAATCATGAAGTCAGAAAAGCACTCATGTCAAAACAGTGCATGTTCACATCATGGTGCCACATGGCAGACTTATGCAGTAGGCTTGCAAAAGTGGGACCTTGGCCTCCCCTCTCATCATCTTCACCAAGACAGTTACAACAATAACAGTCTGAGAACTTTCTGATAGCACCTCATGTTGTGCCACAGTTAAACCCTATTTATGAAAGCACTGTGCAGTATCTATGCTCCTTGTCACAAATATTTCACTTCCTGATAGGTCATTCTCCTGGGTTTGATGATGATGTCACAGAATACAACTAGAATTATAGTAGATTTGGTTATTTAATTATGCTGTCAATAGTGAGACTGTATAGTACAAGATAAATAGGATGATTGATACTGGGAGGAATTTGGAAGAAATTGGTTGCAGCCTTTCATGCGTATTCTGCATGCATTCACTTAGTTGGAATTTCACAGAATGCATGGTCAAATTAACATACATTTAATTTCAAACATGCATAACAAAGAAGACTGAAAATGAGAGTCATGTGGTAATCATATTACCTCCTGTAGTTTTGAAGTAAATATTGCCTGAATTATTTTAGGCAAAAACTACTTTTTTAAGGCTAGTAAGGTAGGCTAAGGTAGGATAATACCTATGCTGCTGAGAACTCAGGGCATGAAGTATGGAGGACTAATTGGCTGCACCATAGCTCAAGCAGTTAGTCGCTGGCTTTCCACCGTGGCGGCCCAGGTTCAATCCCGAGTCTGGTCAAGTGGGATTTGTGGTGGACAAAGTGGCGCTGAGGGAGGTTTTCTCCGAGCACTTTGGTTTCCCCTGCCAATCTTCATTCGACCAATTGCTCCACAATCACCCTTACCTATCATCTGGGGCTGGTACAATAGGCCAGAAGTGGCCGCAGTACAAGGGACTTAGTCCCACCCCACTAGCAATAAAAAAGAATGGAGGACTAATTATTTCACTATTTAGAAGTATGTTTTCTTGGATTCTTCATTTTAAGAGCCTCCTATTTTTTTGCTGATTTCTTGTTTGGCTTACTGTTCTACCCTGAAGATGGAGTCAGCACATTCCTCTGAAAGATGCTGAATTACTGAATGATATGTGCAATGTTTGTTTACTCATTCATCTCACCAGTATTTACTTTTTAATTAAAAAATTAATTACAATATTTGAGGGCATGATAAAAATCAATTTATTTGTTATTTTCAATAAAAGAAGTAAGAACAAGATTAAGGGAAACTTATGCTGTATATTCCAGTGAAAAGTGAATGACACATGGTAACCAAATGAAAGTCTGTTCCTAGTGTCCCTGAGCATTGGTGTAAGACAAACTTATGGGAAATGTTCTTAATATGAACTTGAACATCATCTGGAGGGGGGGATGAGGGAGAATAGGTCACAATGAATTCAGGAAATTTCATTATTTACTAATTTTTATAGATTCCAGATGCTGTTTCTGTTCTGGTATATGAAAATTTTGGTTTCTCAGTATGATTTTTATACTGAAAATTAATCCACTCTTAGAATGAGGCATGTAGTTTTAAAATAATAACAAAACTACAGTAAATATTAATTATTGTAACCATATTACACGCCATTATTATACATAAGATTTATGGATATACTGAAGTACATGCAGTAGAAATGTAAATCATCTCAGTCTAAGAAAGAAATGGCAGTGATAAATACTTTACCAGGAAATGTAGCAATTCAAGAAAGTCAGGTTAAATACCCTCCTTCTCTATTCTTCACAGAGGTCACACATTACTTTTACCCATACTGGAAAGTAATTGTGATGTTACATATCTGTAATCTGTAATGGTCTCCATAATACAGATCATTTTCCAGAATACAACATATCCAACGCTATACCCTTTGACTTATAATTTACTTTACCATTGTCACATCCTTTCATTTTTACATTTCATTTTTAGTGTTTTTTTTTTGTCAAAGTCCATGCCCATAAGTAGAAAAAGACATGAAATGCCATAGTACTCATATTCCTTCATGAATAATTTATTTATATATTCTGACATGGTATCTACATCAGCACGTATTGAAACTTAGGTTAACACAGGGGAAAAACTGTTGTCTAGGCAGGACTAGAATCTGCTTATACTGAAGATGAACCATTTCAGTTACCAGATGAGACTCTTGTCACTTGTGTGTGTGTTAACCATGAATGGTGTATGGGATAATTTTAATTCACTGAACACAGCAGCAGCATATTATACAAAGTAATAACAAACTGGCATCTTTTTTTTTTTTTAAGTTTAAGGTCTTTCATTCTGGTCCGTCACACTAACCAATTAACAATCAAGTTCCTTCCGTCAAATGTGACACTTTTTTAAGTTTTCCACCTCGTCACCACCTGCCTTACATGTTTCGGCTCACCACGGAGCCATCATCAGAGGCATTTATAGTAGAAAAAGAAATCACCAACACACAAAACTTCACTTTGTCCAAGATAGCCACGTTCCAGTTAATTAAAATAATTACAAATAGTTAAAATTACCCAGAGTGTCGGTTCACTAAAAGTTTTTCACACACCACAGTAGCTTTCTTATTTGATTCGTCGTTAATTCTGTAAAATTATGTTTCGTTATTTGAAGTAAGAATTCTTAAAATCCCTAGAATTCTTTCCCGCTTGGCCCAATCTTTTTGCTTCGGGATGTTGTTGACGTGCGTTGTCTGTCAGTAGTTGATGTTGCTTGTCTGTGTGTTGTGATGCTTGTGTGCTGGTGTGTGTGTGTTGGTGATTTCTTTTTCTACTATAAATGCCTCTGATGATGGCTCCGTGGTGAGCCGAAACATGTAAGGCAGGTGGTGACGAGGTGGAAAACTTAAAAAAGTGTCACATTTGACGGAAGGAACTTGATTGTTAAACTGGCATCTGTTATACACATAGAAGTGAGTAAGTCATTAACCAGTTAAGTGATTATGGTGTCATGTAGTACTGTTTATTGTAGTGGATATGATGTCTGTACATGGTATGCATGATTCCAACTACTTGTAGATATAATGACAGTTGTCAGTGTGATCTTCTAGTTACTTCAGAGTGTGACAGGAAGGTGCTGATTGCTTCAAGTTTTTTGAGTAAACATTATTGCAGCTCTGATGAAGAAGAAAATGTCAGTTGCAACATGGCATATGGGTGAAGTCAAGTGCTCAGCAACCACATTCTCCATTTACTGGGAAGCTGGCATAAATGTTGATTTGGAGGACCCCAGTAACCCCCTGGACTATTTTGAGTTGTTTTGTACACCAGAAATTGTGGAAGTAATAGCCAGAGAAACAGTATGTGAGAACACGCATAATCTAAAACTAAGATCTAGGGCCCATCACTGGAAGGAGGCAAACTGAAATGGAATAATGAAGTTGGTAGCACTCTTTCTGTTACAAGGACTTCACCAGAAACCGGATAACATGAGCTGTTTTTCCTGGAAGAAAATTCTGGGAACACCCATATATTCAGTGAGAGGTGGTTTCACCTTCCACTCAAGTTTCTTCATTTTGTTACCAGCGAAAGTTACGATGAGGCCACTTGGCGGTTCCAAAAGATTGTATAAACTTAAACCCATACTGATGCTTACTTGACAAGCTATCACAGCACAAGGAAAAGGCTAAGATGTTATCAAAAGCACTTCCATCATTTGATTGATATTGGTTGTTTGAATTCATATTTACTTCACTAAAAAAAGCAGTGGCATTTCCAGAATGGAATTTCAAAGTGAAACTTATAGAAAATTTAATTTAAAAATATCATGTGACTGAAGAGAGACCATTAAACATACCACCAAAAACTGCCCCACCAACAAGGATGAATGCACCCCCTTATCCATCCTTCATTGCTGCCACAATGTTAAGGAAAAATCGATGTTGGTTCTGTGTTATGTGCTACAGAAAGGGTCAGCATTGTGAAACAAGGTACAACTGTGAAAAGTGTGGAGTGGCCCTGTGTTCTGCACCCAGTTTCCAATGTTACCATATGGTGAGTGACTAGAGGTGTGAAAGGAGATCAGGGTTCAACAAGTGGCTAAGAAGTGTCAGAATGCAAGATTTTAGTTGTTAATAAGTGTATTCAAGCTGGTGTTGAAAACTATACCATAATTATAAAGACCTTCACAGTATGTGACACTGGAGTTGCAAAATCACGGTTTTGCAGTCGATGTTTCGAAGAATAAATAGCTTTTGCTGTGCAAATCCACAGTAGGCTTGAACTTGCAAAGGAAGTGCAAATATAGCCCACATGGCAATAAGAAACATCTTTTTATCAGTGAGGCAGCCAGAGCTGTAGTAGGTCACAGTGTAGTAGTAGTAGTAGTAGTAGTAGTAGGTAGTAGGTTTCTAAACACCAGACACCATTCAGGACAGCATACAGTAAATGTGCATGAATCAGACGTAACTTTGTCATCACATACTGGGAACTGAAATGCATATCAGTTTCGACAGTGTCGTACTTTTTGAGAATAAAACCAAAAGTATGGAATTTTACAAAAAAAAAACAGATGTATATAAACATTAATATAACAGCTGTATAAATGAAAATATAGGTATATGAACTCTGATAATTGGTCTTTCAGAGACTTTTGTTTCATAATTTTATAATGAAACATGGTTGAGATATTGAATTTTAAAAAGGAAGCAACAGTTACAAAATTAAATGCTGCAGTAAAAAATGTAAATGTGCAGGGAATTTTAATGTTCTACTGTGGGAGAAATAAGAACATGTAATATATACACTTAACTGGTTAATGAATACTTTTGATACTATGTAATACAAAAGAAAACTTCTTAAAAAGCAGAGAAACTAAACAATGGATGCTTATAATGTAGGCTCCTATGGGAGAGACATGGCTCTTGAAATGTATAGTATGAAAGATGTGTGACAAACAAAGAATCCCTCTTATATGATTTAAAAAGTCTGTGAACATGCATTTTAATATGATGTTTGTGGTAGTGAATACAGTAAAACTCCCATGCAAGATTGTATGGGGCAGTGAATTTAACACTAAACTGAGGAAAATCATAAATGGAGAAAATTTAACACTGACATTATTGATTTGACTTGAAATTGGGGTAAACTTTAAATCAAGGGACATTAAATGGGGATTTCACTGTATTAAGATTGCAGTCTTCTGGGATATGATGCTGTGTAGTTTGGTAGATAGGCACCTGTATACCACTTAACATGGCATCACATTGCAGATGACAACAGTTATCATATATTTACTGTTCTAATAATTATAAATTCAAAATATAGCCATTGTCAGTTTGTTGGTAGGTTCTTAGATTTTCAGTATTTATCTGCATATTTTCAGACAAGACTTGCTGCTACAATGTTGGTCCCACCAGCTTCTTCTCGTCTCTCATGATACCTGTTTTGTGAAGGTGCACTGCTGTTAGGTTGAGCTTGTTTGCACATGTTTGGTAATTTATTTGAGGTGAACATACTTTGTGTGGGGAGGATACCTTCAACATCCAGCTGACCTGCAAAATTAAAACAATATGTCTTGGGTACTGGTTTAGTATGACATTTATTTAAGCATTAGCACAAAGCCAGTTAAAATTAAAGTGGGATGACTGCAGTAAATTCCATCTGTGAACATCTTGATTCAAAAGACTGTGTGTAAGCTGTTAAAGAGTGTCACTTTGCCAGTGCATCATGTTTTGAATCAGTGTGAAGGAGGGAAGAGAAATCCCTCCATCCCAGTCCCTCTGTCATGATTTATTTATTGGCATGTGTTTGTTTTACCTGATAGAGATGGTGAAGGCCCCTTTGAGCTGCCATAGAGTTTGGTACTATAGCCAGAATCGTTGTGCAGATCAGCTGGCTCATGGGTGGGACTGTATACAGCACTGCGGCTGCGGTATGGGAGGCCAGACATTAAGTTGCTTTCTTCAACCTGCCATGGACATGATTCTGCTACATTCTCATAGTCAGGATTTCCTGCTTCTGGAATTCTTAATATGCCCCCTTCATCACCATCTTCTCCTTCACTTGATTCTGAACTGCAGTTATCATCATGGCAGCGGTAATTATTTGTGTGGTGTACCAGCAGTGAATCTCCGTGCCATGACAGGTTCCCTCTGTAGAGTTTCTGACTCTCCCAGGCATGGTCTCTTCTACCCTCAAACCTAGGTAATTGCTGTGACTCCTTATGTTTCACTTCAGGGAACTTTTGAGTTTCAGTGGCAGCAGGTTTTGATTTACTCTGGGTCTTCCAATTTGGAACTACTTGGCTAGTTTGCTGAGCACTTTGAAATCTTGCAACCATCTCATGAACTGATCTGCGAAGTGGCTGTTCTCTCCAGTCAGGTGACATATTTTCTGCTTGTGTATCGCTGTTCCTTTCCTCCTCTGTTTCTTTGTTCTCTTTTTGGATCTTATCTCTCCAACAAGAGGATGTATGACTAATGGCACCATCTTCCTTCCTAGCTTTGTGTATCTCACTATTTCTATGCTGTGACTGATTTGCCCAGGATGTGACTCCTTTATCCACAAGCACATCAAAACTATGGTTATAGTCTTGTTGTGATTGGCACATTCCTTGTCCATTGCCACCATCATGTGATCTTTGGTGTTGAGATGCAGGTAACTCGTTAACAGATCTGTAGTGATGTTGGTCTCTCCATGAATTTGACCTGTGGTCTAAGAGTGTATCAAAGCTTCGATTGTGCTTATCTCGAATATTAGGACTGCCTGGACTATTTGTACTTTCATTATTTGTATGAGATGCTGGGAATTCATGTGCCGACCTGCGATGAGGTTGACCTCTCCAGGAAGCTACATCTTTGTCTAATAGGGTCTCAAAACTTTTATTATGCTCTTGTTTAGATTTAAGGAGCCTCTCACTTTTTTGACGATCTTGTTTCAATCTGCATGCGAGTTCATGAGCATAAGTGTGATGTGGCTGATGCTGTGGTGTGGTAGTTTCATGCAAATTTGCTCTTTGATATGCCTGTGAATTTTTTTCCCTGCAAGAGAACTCTTGAGAAGAATTGCAGTAAAGTCTTCTCCAGCTAGCAATACCATCATCATCAGCTAGCATCTCTAAACTTCGGTGATCTTGATGATTACGTAGACCCTTATTAACTCCTGTAGCATTCACATTGGATATGATATCTTGCTGCTTATCCTGCCATTCTGCCTGATGATCCAGCAAGTGTTCCAAGCTCCGTGCTCGAGGTACAGGTATAGGTCCGATTGAATCTATAGGCTCTGTTCCACGCACTCGTTCAGAGCTGCGTCCTGCTGCTCCCCTCTTTATCCACTGTGCCAGATGTAAGTGGCGTTGGTCACACAGTGCACGTTCTGTTACAACACATCGAGTCAGTTCCGAAAGTTGTCCCTGTGTACGGCGTTCCAGGTTTGATACCTTCTGATCCAGTCTTTGGTGAGCTTGGTCAATATGTTCCTTTAATTCCTGTTTGTCTCTGTCTAGTCGGGCTTCCATATGACGGAAGAAAGGGGCACAGTAACATGTGTAGCCCACACCAACAGGGCCCTGAAACATTGAGCCATACAAGCATTAGTTACTGAAGCATGGCTTAGGTGTTCAGTAAAATTTTTTACAGTAATTTTTTCTAAAAGATGTCTACATTTATTAACTTATTACATTTCCAATTCATGATTATCTGAAACAAAAGTATGGTTTGTCCACTGTGCTTGTTAATTTGCTTCAGAATAAGCCAGTAGGAAGGAGTGAGGGTATATAAGAGGAGGTCTGAGTTCAATGGATTAAATGTTTATGCAGTAGTACTGAGGGTGTTAAGTGTTAGACTGTAAGAGAGGTACACAATATTGTGGAAATCTTTTTATAAAACCCATTCAACACTGAACCACAAAGTAAAAAGAATATTTATGATGCAGTACTTGGATGTTTCTCATGAGCAGAAGAATCAATGATTGAAGCTCAGTATCTTGTATTTAAAAACTAAACTGAATAAATGATATAAACTCCATCTCAAGTGCAAACAATATATTTTGTGTCTTTGATCTTGCTCCCTACACTACATGTTTCGGCCTCAGACGGCCATCATCAGGTGTATAACACTCACGTCACTGTCACACTGCACCTAGTTCAAAATTTAACATCTAAAACACTCTCCCTGTCATTATCAACTTCTACTTCGTTGATAGCTGTCCACCCGTATATTACTTCACACACGTTAATTTTGACTTTATTGTAATAGCACCATAATAAAATCTTTAGTTCTAATTTTAAACCTTTAAATTCTTGTCCAGATTTTAAATTTTAAAATTGTTAGGGTTATTCGCCCTGTGTTTGAAGTGCTGCAGCGGCTTGTTCTTGTTTCCACACTGTATAGGTGTTATTCTGTGTAGTCTTTCTGTATGCGTGCCGCTGCTATTCTTTACTACGTGTGCGGCACGCACGCAGAAAGACTACACAGGATAACACCTATACAGTGTGGAAACAAGAACAAGCCGCTGCAGCACTTCAAACACAGGGCGAATAACCCTAACAATTTTAAAATTTAAAATCTGGACAAGAATTTAAAGGTTTAAAATTAGAACTAAAGATTTTATTATGGTGCTATTACAATAAACTCAAAATTAACGTGTGTGAAGTAATCTACGGGTGGACAGCTATCAACGAAGTAGAAGTTGATAATGACAGGGAGAGTGTTTTAGATGTTAAATTTTGAACTAGGTGCAGTGTGACAGCGACGTGAGTGTTATACACCTGATGATGGCCGTCTGAGGCCGAAACATGTAGTGTAGGGAGCAAGATCAAAGACACAAAATATATTGTTTGCACTTGAGACGGAGTTTATATCATTTATCGTATGGAGTGCAACAGGATGCTTAAATATAATATACTAAACTGAAGTCACGAGTACTTGGGAATGACAGTTATGGGTAAATATGGTTATGGTGGATGTATGGATCATTGGTTATTTAGCAGTGCTCTGTCAGCTACAGTGGTTGTTTAGCACAGAATGATGTGCAGCATGAACATTTTCACTGAACTTGAAAAAGATGAGAAGGATGGCCCAGCATTTGCCTTTAGAGACTGAGGAAAAGCATGAAATATCTCAGTCAGGATAGCGAGCTACTGATGTCCCAACCAAGCCTGTCATATACAATGGCCAAACTGTCCATTAGAATATTAAAACACATCAGACACCAGACTATAGAAATGTAAATTAACCCTCTGTCCATTTCTGCCCTTTATTGTATTTTTTCAATATATACCATGTTGAACACATTTTACTGCAGTTACAGCACATTCAACATGGTTCGTTGTCTATAGATATTAAAAAAAATAAATTCTGAAAATTACTGTTTTCAAGAGTAGCTCTGTCACACTCTCCAAATGAAATAAGGATGTGGAGAGAGTGATCCTCACTCTGCAGGACCAGTTAGATAAAGCTGAAACATGTAGTGCAAGAGAGAAGAGTAAGGTGAATAAATGTATGCACTGTAAGACGGTTAGAATAAATCATAGATAAAGCTGCTTTTCATCAACCTTCTTTGTTTTACCTAAAAATGGAAGAGATGGTGTCTCTGAAACTTATTAATTTTTGGAATTTTAAGTTTTGAAAGATACGTGCTAAACCACTAGTCCTGAAGTAACTCTGACTGACTCTGACAGTTCAGTTAGTGCAGTGCAGTGCAGTGCAGTGCAGTGCAGTGGAACAAGTTGGTTGGTCAGTGAGTGAGTGAGAGAGAGGTTCAGTCCTTGTGAGCTGTTGCTCTCAGAAGCTGGTACTTGATCCATGGGGATAGTTCAGGAACCCAGAGGCAGGAGAACGTTTGCTGTTGGGACACGAGAGAGAGAGAGAGATGGTGAATTGTAAAGCGTAGTCACCACTGTATCAAAATGTGCAATAAATCCAAACCCCATCTACAGTAACTCATACAATATAATATTCTGCCATGTGTGCATATTAGAAGGGGAAGGAAGGGCATAAAAAGAAGAATTAGTGAAATTCTGTGCCTTAACCAATGTAATGCTTACATTGTTAGGCCCCTTAAAACATTATAGATATGAAGGTAGGGAAAATACTTGTATGTTAGTTTATTTTGCTGGGGTGTAAATGAACATACCTTGCAGATGTTGCCAGCCAGATCCAGATAATACTGTTCCCCTTTTTTGAGAGGCTCATGTGGCAATGAGTCCAGATTTGGCTGTGGGAATGCTTTGGGGTCTGGATAGTAATGACAGCCATATGGGGACCACTGTTTGCCAGTTGGCTTCTCAAAGTGCACCTTATGAGTGTTCTTGTGCTGAAAATGAACAGTACTCTTTATTTATTATTTTCAGTTCACTGGTAGTTCAATTTTGATACTGAATGTAATTGGTATTTGTTCTATACCAGCGATTTATATTCATTTACTGGATTGAAGAAACTGAGAAACTTGGCCTTTATATTGATATTAAACCAGTATTATTGGAGAAAATTTCATAGTTTCAGAAGCTAAATGGGGGAAGTTTATAGAAAGGATGGTAGGTACAGGGAATATGTACATACACATTCTATGAACAGATTTCACAAGTATTTCATGTATAGTAAGGAATGTAGGCTGAAAACAGAAAGAATATTACTGAAAATAAATATAGGGCTAAAATATATAAATGATAACATTTATGAAACTGTGTTTAAATTTTCACTTGGTGTACCTACTGTAATCTGATAATGGTTCAAGCACAGTAAACACTCAGCTCACCTTCTTCTTGTCTTTCTGCCTGCTACTACTGTCCTTGCTGCTTGTTCCGCTCTCATTCTTGCCCCGTTTCTTCTCATTACGATCCTTTTCCTGGCCAGTCTTTCCTGATTTGCTCTTGGGTCGAGTCGCAGATGGGCTGTTCAGAATGACCAGTATTTCGTTCAAGTCTTTCCGCGTTGCAATGTCCCGTGCAGTCTCACTTTGCTGCAGAGTAAGTTCAGTGCACAATTGAGCAGAATACATTTGGCAAAGGCACATGATGATTATCCTCACAGTCTACACATTTTACCTAATGTTCTTAGTTTGATTAAATTAAGGAAGTTAAGATTGGTGGTATATATGACATGCAGAGGAGGAATGACAAATGCTTATAAAATTCAAGAGAATGGGGTCATTATAATGTTGTGATGCAGGTGGGAGGATAGATTTGGGGTAGATCTTGTTAATATGTCAGAATGAGAAGTTGTGTTATAGCCTTGATGGCCTATAAATATATGCATATCTTGACTTTATTAAGTGTCTTGGGTCTTTGTAAGCTGTAGAATTTTATATAATACAGATTTATCCTTAGCAAAAGAATTTGGCTGGAGCCTTGCCACTTTTGAAAGAATGGCTGTAACTTGACATAGTAATGTGGATTTGTAGATCATTTTATAAAGTGTGAAATGTACGGTGGACTCAAGAGGGTCACAGTTTAAGTGGGGTAGCTGCTTATTTTGAGGAAATCATGGAAAGCAAAACAACTTGGCAATAAAACTAGAATTTGCTTCGCTTATTTGGGACACTGTGCAAGTTAATTGGGCCAGTAGCTGCCAGATGGTGCACTTGTGATTACTATGTCATCAGAGAGACACTGACCCTGTCTGTATAAATGAACATCTCACTAGAACTGCCGTCAGTCTGTCAGTGACTGTGTTTCTGAGTCTAGCATAGCATGTGCAGTGAATTTTACATTTAAAATTTTAGATCCCTTCAGAAATTCCTAGGAGAGATGTAACAAATGCTGATAAAATTGTCTTACTTGAAAAAATTAAAAAACAACTGCCTAACTCCAGTCATTATCAACTGAAGTGCCAAAATCTACAATTACATCTATTCTACAGCAGCAAGACAAACTGGGAGATGGATGGAAATTATGCCACAGATGAAAAGAAACTTCCCAAAAATGGAAACATGAAAGTAATGATTCAGTTGTTGAAAAGGTTCTTAATCAGTGGTTCTCTATTTTTACTGGACAAGGTGTATGTGTCAGTGGTTCAACGTTGGAAAGCTAGTCAGAGGAGTTAGCTAAAATGCTGGGTCAAAGCAACAGATGGTTGGTTGTCTGAATGGAGATGCAGGTTTGGGATAGAATTCAAGAAGGTAAATGGTGAGGACAGTGCTGATGCTGTAAGTGTTGAACAATGGACATGCACAAGGCTGCAAAACTTGCTTCAGAAATTTTGTGCAGATGATATCTACATTGCCAATGAAGCAGATTTATTTTAATTGTGCCATGCTGAACATTTCCCTGAGCTAGAAACATGCAACTTTATCTGATTCACAGAAAGGAATGGATTGTGTAACTGTGTTGTGCTGTTCATATATATATCATTAACTGACAAGCAGCAGGTGTTGGTTACCAGGAAAAGGGTTAAGCCTTGGAGCTTTAAGGGGATTAGTATGGAGAGTTTACCAGTTTTGTACTATACTAACAAAAATGTGTGGATGACATCTAAAATTTTTAAGAAAGGGCTAACAAGTTGGGATGTGGAATTACAACAGAAATCAACAAAAGTTTTAGTGGTTATTGACAGCTGTGCAGCACACTCTCATTTAGATCATGTAAAAAAATATCAACTAGAATTTCTGTATCCAAACACCACATTTCTGCTACAGCCAATGGACATGGGGATCAATACAAATTTGAAGACCTTATATTGCACAAAGTTGGTAAACTACATCCTTGCAAGAAAATCTACGATATCATCTTTGGCAGTTAAAATGGTCAATGCAAAGCTTCATTCTTTACAAGCAGTACAGTTCAGTGCTGATATGTGACAAAGAGTGGGAACCAAGACCATTCAGATCTGCTTTGCTTTCTGTGGTTTTAGACACTTATACTTCGAGATGCCGAGTAAGGCCACTAGTGAAAATTATGTCATATTGGAAATGCACCATGTTGGAAATTATGAAAAGTTCTCATGCCTAGACAAGAGTCATCAATGTTATAATGAAAATGAAGATTGTGAGGAAGCAATTGTTGAAAAAATTGCAGTGAACACGAGAAGACATCAGATCAGGAAACTGATGAGGATGACATGACTGAGTGTGAATGAGCGACTGATTAGGATGCTAAGAAATTTATTGCTGGAATATGACTTTATTTCATGCATGAGGACAATTAAGGCAGCCTTATATCTGCACTAGAAACCTGCACTGCTTTCATTCAGTTGCAGTCAAGAGAACATGGCAGGGTACACTTGATCAATTGATTAATTCCTCCAATATCACTCACTGTTAAGAAGCATATGCACATTTGATACTTAAATTAATCAAATTTGTTTTTATGGTAAATATTTTTTCTGTGATTTGCACTCATCTTTACTGTGTGCATCCTGTTGTATGTTGTCATATATGGTATTTTTAATGTATCAGTCAATGCAACAATTCTATAATAACTCAGTACTACTATATTAGTATTTGTTTATTGTGTGGAAGTGCTGCTACATGTTTCAACATACGAGGGGGGACCCAAAAATAACCGGAATTTATTTTTGTTATTTTTTATTTTTGCATTTTTATTGAACTGTATATTAGTCCCCTTCAAAGTATTGTCCATGTGCATTAATGCACTTGTCCCAACGCTTTTGCCACTGCTCAAAACAGTGCTGGAATTCTTGAGGCTGGATACTGTTCAAAGCCTTTAGCGTGTTTTCTTTGACTTCATCCACATCACGGAATCGCTTTCCTTTCAGACTTCTCTTCATCTGTGGAAACAAAAAAAGTCTGACGGAGCCAGGTCGGGTGAGGAAGGTGGACGAGGCACAATCACCATGTTGTTGCTTGTCAAAAACTGTCGGACCGTCAAAGCTGTGTCTGGAGCATTGTCGTGGTGAAGCAACCAGCCCATTTCTCCACATTTCGGACCGTTTTCGTCACACACTCTCTCGTAATCTTCGTAACACATCCAGGTAAAAATGTTGGTTCACTGTTTGTCCTGGCGGAATGAACTCTTTGTGGACAATGCCATTTACATCAAAAAAACAAATAAACATTGTTTTCACATTGGATCGCACTTGACGCGCTTTCTTCGGTCGTGGTGAAGTTGGCGTTTTCCACTGGCTTGATGATTGCTTTGATTCTGGATTGTACCCGTAGCACCAAGACTCATCGCCAGTCACAATTCTTTTAAGAAATTCTGGATCGTTCTGCACTTCACTGTTCAAGTCGCGGCAAACATTCACGCAGTTTTCTCTTTGGTCATCTCCGAGCAAGCGAGGAACAAATTTTGCAGACACCCGTCTCATGTGCAAACCTTCGGTTAAAATTCGCTGGACCGTGCTCCATGAGATGTTCGTTTCCTCAGAAAGTTGGTCAATGGTCTTTCGACGATCTTCATCAATTGCACGTTTGATTTTGGCAATGTTTTCGTCATTTCTTCCTGTCGAAGGACGCCCGGGGCGTGGCATGTCTTCTGTTGACATGTTGCCAGATTTGAAATGGGAAAACCACTCGTAGACCTGTGATTTCCCCAAAGCATCATCATTAAAGGCTTGCCGAAGCATCCCAACAGTCTCGGCTGCAGTTTTCCCTAACAGAAAGCAAAATTTCACGCACACTCTTTGTTCCTTCTGGTCGGCCATCTCACTAATCGCCAAAGGGTTGAAACAGGAACGCACACAACAGAGCACCACAGACAAACCACTTAACTCAGACTGATGCCAGCTCTCTAACAGTCGCGGGAGACCCCCAGCTAACACCACCTAGCAGCACAACTCGTAACTACAAAGCATGCACGCGCAACAGGTCGGTTCCGGTTATTTTTGGGTCCCCCTTTGTACATATATAATAACATATTAACTATTACATACTCACCCTTGTTACAGAATAGTTCCAATATAGTCGCTCAAACTATTATGAAGAAATAATAGAATATAACATGTAGATCACTGCTTGAGCTTTAAGTACATGTCAGGACACATTCAATGCAGTGATGTGGCTGTTCAGTGTGGTTTATCTGTGATATTAATTTAGTCTCAGTACTTGTTAATAGACCTCCTTCACAGTTATATTCATCTCCAGTTTTTCATAGGACTTAATTACATACAGGTACTCAGATTTGGTGCATGCATTATATGCATTCTGATGGATATTAAATGTAATTACCTTATTCTTCAGGCTCTTGTCACATCCTGCTTCCAGTAGTATCCTAGTCAGCTTTCGCCTTCCCATTGCTGCAGCTATATGCAGTGCAGTGTCCCCATTCTGAGGAGGAAGAAGTTCCAATTACCAGTTAATAATTTGACTACTATAATCAGGTTATAATGAAATTTAGCATTGTGGTATCCAATATTACAAAATTGAAATCTGGAGTGAATGGTTGAATGACTGAATCAACTTTTAGAGTGATTTTTCCTAAATTATCTGCTTCTATGTATGGGTCTTTATATAAGACAGAGTGAAAAAAATAGATATTTACTTCTTGGTGCCTTTTAGTATTAATCCTTTAAAGTACATTGGTAACTACATTATATGTGCAGTATGCTTTTAACGTTAAAGAACGTTGCAGTTTGCCCACAAAGTATATTTGTTTCATATGATTCTCAGATTAAATACTGATTATTTCCCTAAACAACATTAATTGATTACAATCTGCCCTCAGGATGGAGACAGAGTCCAGTCTCTGGAATGGTGTTTAAAATAAAACTAGGACATGGATAATGTGTAAGAACGGAAATATTGTACTAATAATCTGTCGCGTGTAGTGGGGTACGCATGACTAAATTATTGGGTTCTAGTTCAGATGATTGGATTTATTAGCATTTGGGTTATAATATCTCTTAATTACAATTAATACAGCACTATTAGAGTTCACAGTTGCACATGCACTAGGATTCTCCATTTTCACTAGTCATCTCCTGACAATGGATCTCAACACAGAAACAGTCACTTCAGATCACTGTGAAGTCTTCTTGCCATTTCTTGTTCAATCACCCTGGAACGTCAGAACTCAACTAAACACTCTTCTGGACTCTTTTTAATCTGAGTCTTGTGTTACAACCGATGGTCAGTTGGTCCAGTGTGTCTTGGAATAGAGCACCCATTTGGGGTTCACTACCAGATTTTTATTACTGTCAGACAGTTGGGGGTTTGTTGATGCAGGACGCTCTCTCTGACGGGATAATGGATCTGTCGTTTACAATTGCTGCTGGCCCTTGCCAGCACAGTCATTCTCGGGTCTGAGTCCCTTGGGACTCATGATCATATTTTACTCTCTCTGATTAGAGACTTCCATTTTATTCACCTCCTGCGACTTGCAGAGCTACAGTGGAGGTATTCGACCCCATCTCCACATGGAAGTGACTCTTCTTAGCTTCAAACGGGGTACATAGCCATGGCATGGACAATGCAGCAAACAGTTCTACTGCTGTGTAGCACAGATCACAAAGAAAACACAAGCCACATGATAGCTAAGTACTGTTAAGAGTGTGACGTCATTGTGCCTGCGCAGAAATTTGTTTACCAAGCCATTGCCTAGAAGTGGGTTGCATAACCCCCCTGTTCCAGTGTTGCATGGAGCAAGTATGCCACAATACCATCATCACAAACTTTCTGATCTTTAAATTTATTATTCTGTAATGCAGATGTAGTGGATCATCCATGAAGTAGAAACTTAGCTTTTTAATATTACTTAGGTGTTTTTCAGTTTTTCAAAGGTTTTACATGTGCTGCTATATTACATCATGTAGGATGTATAACAATCATCTCACAGGCTTAAACTAAAAAACCTTTTTTATTCTTTCCTTCCCACATGTTTTGACTGCATGGGATCTTCATCAGGCAAAAAAAAAAAAAAGAAGTAAAATCTATAAGTTTTTTATTGTATGCTACTGAGACATTTGTTATGTTTCCAATAAAAGAAATAGGATGCAGTTGTATGAAATGAAATGACATATCAGTGTATTTACTTTCGACAGCTTGATATATGCAATGCAAGCTGAGCTGATTTGTGTTTTACTAAGTGTAATAGACTGAGGATCTTCTTGCAGAATTTTCTATCACTAAAATATTATGTAAACTTTTCCACTCTATGTTGAACTATGCACTTATGTCTTCCTCCCATTCTCCCATTTTACCTTGTTTTGGTCAGACACCCGACACTGTGCACTGATGAGGATACGTGTGACCCCTGCATGGCCGTACCTTGCACTAGTGTGCAGTGGTGTGTCCCCATACTGGAAAACAGAAGTGAACCAACACATTGCATTTTGTCATTCAGTATTAAAAATTGATTTTTGGGCATTATATTGCCATCTTGGTATACATTTCAAAACGTTAACATTTTAAGATTATTCATTGACAATTTAAAATTTTAAAACTTTTTTATTTCATTTTAAGTTCCATGTATACAACAAACTAGCAAGTTAAGTTTTAAGTTACTTTTAGAACACCATGGAAAATATTTAAGAAATTAGAATAGTGTTAAGTATGATGGCCTCAGCTCAGTATGGTTGTGGTGAACTATTTTGTTAAAGTGAGATTTCAAGTTCTTATGGTGGTCACAATGAAGAGTACTGACAAGCAGAGTGCTTGCTGCTCACTTGCATGCCTACTTGCTCAGCTTACTCTTTGACTCAAGGATGAAGTCCTTATATTCCTCTGAAAAACTGGTAAACTTCTACCAGGCAACATGGCAGAAGACAGTAATAATCACATTTTGTCAGCAGCTTAACAGTCTAGCTATTTATTAAACTCTGATGTTGAGTTTCATGAAGAATTACACAATGAGTAGCTACATAATCTCTATTTCTCTGTACTTGTCAAAACAAAGAGATAAGGAGAAGCAGGACATAGATGCACTGGGGAGATGAGACAAGGATACAAAGTTACTTAGGCATAGCTAGGAGGATAATATTAAAATGTGGATTAGTGTGAGGTTGTGAACTGTATTGATCAGGCTCATGAAAGAACTTAATGGTAGGTTCTTTTGAACACAACAATGAACACTGCTTCATAAAAGATGGTGAATTTCCAAACTTCATAAGCAACTATCACATTTTCAAGAAGGGCTGTGGAGTTTGTTGGGTGAGGTACTTGAAACTTACATTGTTCTGTAGGTCAGGATTACAGCCTGCCAGCAGTAGTTCTCTACAACTCTGGTTATGTCCATTTTGACAACAGAGGTGTAGTGCTGCAAATCCTCCACAGTTTTTGAGGTGCAGGTTGGCTCTTGCCTTTCCTAAGGCTGCCACACTGCGACTGTAGCCCTTCCAGCTTGCTTCATGCAGTGCAGTGTTGCCATGCTGTAACACATTCATTGTGGATTATAATTTATGTGTATTTTATATATTACATATCTCAGGATTGGGAAAGTGAATGTAGATATTTTTCAGAACTACTGGATTTTTGGACTTGTCAATCATGCTTTTTGGATTATATCGGTGGCAGTAACATGTAAGACACTCCTTTGAAACTCTAGGGATAATGAAGAATAACACATTGATATAGGCCACAGCATTTTATCTCACATTTGCCCCAGTTCACCAAAAATAATGACCCCTTCCCTAAAAATTACAGAAAGTATGCTCTCAAAATTAAAAAGAAATATGCTATTAAATGGCGTGTTCTTACATAATGCACACACTAAGCTGCTGTTGATCTCTCCCCTTGTTCCATCTTGTTAAGAAATTGATTCTAACATTATTCCTTATGTGCAGCATGAAGATAAACTTGCAAGCCATGAAAGAAGCCAATGAAATTCATAATACCTTAGGTATTCTTGTGGACATGGATTTTTTGGAGATGAAAGCACAAAAAAAAGATATAGTAAAGCAGCAGTAAGAACCATTACTTTACGGACCATTAAATTTTATGATTTGCTCAGAGGAGTTAAGAACAAGTTTGACAAACTCCTTCTTGTGCGAGGATCCTCTGAACATACACAGACTTGACGAATTTGCGAATACCTGATAACAAATGGCAAAGTGTGATGGAAAATTAAAATCTTAATGTGTCTTGCTTAATATGTAATTGGATGTTTTTGTACCATAAGAATTTAAGGCATTAACTGGACTTTACAACTTGCCCCTGTGTTTTGCAGTTACCAAATGAAGTAGGCTGGTCTGATGGCTTAAGTGTCAGACAGTCTTGTAGATGTATTTATAACCTTGTTTCAGATTTCACTCTTGACAGATAATCGCTTTGTTATTATGCCTCAATTGTCATTCTTGCTTTTTGTTCGTTCATTAAGCAAATTTGTAAATTAGCTGCTTAGTAACAATTATTAGAAACCTTTTAGGATAGTTAAAAAAGCAAGGAATTAAATGGTTTCCAGTTCGTTTTGCTGGAGTTAGCTGCATTACAGAGTGTATAAGAATATAACTTTGCAATAGGATGTATTAACTTTATTATACAAGATCTAAGGTTTCCATGGAACTGAAATTTCAGATTACAGCCTCCTTGGTTTTGACACCATGTAGCCTTGTTGAGAAGCTTCATAACTTGTACTCTTCACCAAATACAATTAGAATGATCAAGTCAAGATGGATAAAATTGGCAGGGCAATGTAGCACAAATGACAGAAAAGATGATGCATGTAGACTTTTGGTGGGAAAGCCAGAAGGAAAACCTGGACATAGGTGGAAGGATAATATTAAAATGGGTTTTAGAGATAGGATGAGGTGGTATGGACAAAATTGATCTGGCTCATGATAGGGATTATTGGAGGGCTCTTGTGAACACACTAATGAACCTCAGGTTCCATGAAATGTTGGGAAGTTCCTGAGCAGCTGGCAGCTTCTCAAAAGGGGCTCAGCTCCATGGCGTTAGTTATTTAGTAGTCTTGTAAGAGGATACCACTATTTTGGAAGGATCTTCTACCTCCATCTTCAATGTAGACATGAGTACAGCTAGAATATGAGTGGGTTATACAGGAAGGGTTGTAACTGCCTGCTCACCACGCTTCTTTCTCCTTCCCTCTTGTAGCTCTGGTTGGTCAATTTTCTTGTGCCCCTTGGCCTGATCTATGCCACCCAGCCACTTTCTAGCCCCAAACACATCTCTCCTGAAGGTGGATGGGCCAGGTTCATTCAAATTATTGTTATCCACCTACAAGACTACATGGCATCACAGACCAAAAGTTTACGTTCTGTAATAGATTTGTCGATTATGCAACTTAACTATTGTAACACCCCTTGAGAGTTCAATGGGAAATCCCATATCTGTTACGTGAACTTTCGTACTCTGTACTATTAACTTCCCCCACTTTCTCCTATATCCTGTCTAGTCCTGCTTGTTATAAAGTGATGTGTCGAGGCTGACATTTAACCCTGTCTCCCACGAATAACATGCACAAATAGTCAATCACAAATCGTCTCCTACACTACAATTCACGTGTAAAAATATTATCAATACTGATGGAATATACACCATTGAAACAAAAGACCGCATATACATTATTCATGTGTGACTACTACAAAACTGACCTCAATGCAGTGTGTTAGTGTCCCACACTATTTTGCTATTGTAACTCGAAACTGCATAATGACTACAATACATCTTACACGTACAAAATGCATGTGTAGATGATAGAGGATCTTTGGTTATGAAGGAGTAGTGAATTGGTCAGAAACAGAAAGTAACATTGACAGTGATTCTACATTTACTGAAAATTGAGAAAATGCATTACTATTGAATACCTAAGTATATTAAATTTAGTACACTGGCCTGTGCCATAGCTCAAGCGGTTAGTCGCTGGCTTCCCACCGCGGTGGCCCGGGTTCGATCCCGGGTCTGGTCAAGTGGGATTTGTGGTGGACAAAGTGGCACTGGGGCAGGTTTTCTCCAAGTACTTCGGTTTCCCTTGCCAATCTTTATTCCACCAACTGCTCCACAATTACCCTCACCTATCATCTGGGGCTGGTACAATAGGCCAGAAGTGGCCGCAGTACAAGGGACTTAGTCCCACCCCACTAGCAGTAAAAAAAATTGGCACAGTTCTTACACATTCTTTAATTTATTTTATACATTGGCCATCGTTTTGAACAGCTTGCTGAATTAGTCCGTTACACACTGAACATGAATACAGAGTTTCTCAGTTCTCAGGACTAAATACCAGGAGGAACGATACTATGTATTTCATGAATATATTCATATTCTGATAAAGAGTTCAAACGTTTCTGCTGTGCTGGTGGCATTTTTCATTATTGTATTTTTCCACCTTTTCTTCTTGAAATGTTTCTACCCAAATAACAGAAAGAGACTATCTTCCACAATCAGCCGAAATGGACAAAGGAGACTTAAGACGTCAGAAACGACGTTAAAGAGACCAAGACCATGCTGGTATTCATAGGAACAGGATATTTCTACCTGAATTATCAAAAATGGCCGCCTGCATGCATTCGAGTAATAGAATACTGACTTGACTATGGTGCCTTGGTGTTAGTTCGATTCCTGACAGGGACAGAATTTTTCATTTTACTGGCCCGTTCCAGACCATCTTCTATGCACACCTAGCATCCTGTATCCGATAATACAACTGCCGGAGCGTGATGCTGAATACTAACCTCGATCCCGTGCAGAAGCAGGAATTACTACCGCCTCCCTTACAGTAATTCATGGCGTGGATCTCAGGGACAAGTTTTATGTGACAAGTCTGTCTTATGATGGCAAAACTGATGGCCAAAGCAAAAAGGTAACTTCTAGTATCAGTTTCATGTTCTGTACCATGGCGACTGGTGTCTTCCTGCTTAAAATATTTTATACAATTCAAACAACTTCACTAGCGTCCATTGTAACATGTCATCGCATAAAAGTGTCGCGTCTTCAACTTAAAAGGAAAAAGAAAGGGCAGATAAAAACGTTCTGCTCTGTTGATCGAGTGGATTTCGTAATGTAAGGCAATACTGGAAGGGAATGAAATGGAAGAGGTGGTTGATAGACCGGGCCTATTAAGAAGCGGTCAGATCTGCTGCCGGCTCTTCAAACCTGGAATTGTCCCTCGGGGCGTGTCTTGGACAGGGCTGTCCAGTTCCCCGTTCACTTCCATCAGGGTCGTTTTCAACTTCAGGCCATCGCCCGAAGATCGCATTAATACTCAGCATATCTTGTATGGGTATCTTTCAGTGTTAAGTCGCTAAATCATGCCGCATCTTCGGTTTGCGGACGAAGAAGACAATCTCCAGACATGTAGGGTAGCAACCATAATACATAATCAGTAGCGGACAGCCGACAAAAGGTGGTCACCTAGCTTGCGATTCAGTGAGATCTATCAGTCCGGCACTGTACAGAAAGAAGAGCATGCCGTGATGTGTTATGTTAGGCCTCAGAGTTGGGTAAATTCTTCGGGCTGACCCTTTTCGTCTTTGTTTGATGTTTGCACTTTTAGGTGGATCGTCTGTTTGGAGTGACCTGGATGTGAGAATTGGAACTAGGAATGCCACGAGTCTCTCTCACTGATAGTTGTACCAAGAAAATTAACAGTCTAAATCCTGAAATCTTTTAAAATAATATTAAAAAGCAGTTCATACCTTACATAAATTACGAGTATATCCCGTTACCATTTCAAAGACATGTCCATTAATGACGACTGGGGAAATAATAGTTTTTTTTTTCATTCTTAGAAGCCATGAAACAAAGAGCTAGTCTGTGGCTGCTGATTATGATCATCCTCCTGTAGTGTGGTAATTTGTTTTTTGATATTGTGTACATCTCCAGCATGTCTGATTCTGTTATTTAAGCAGATGGTTTTTGTACTTCATTGTGGCTCTAAATGTTACCTCTCTTGCACGGCAAACATATCTCTCTGGTTCTGCATAAATGTTACCATTGGCTAGCTTTTATTAGGGACTCATTTGTTATTATTATCATTTCCCCATGTGGAGGAGGATTAAAATACTCCACCGTAGCCCTGCAAGCCGTAGAAGGCGACGAAAATGGAACCCGGTGCCTTGGGCTATAATTGGGCCTCCCTGTCACTGGAAAACCTAAATACAGGTACCTGGTCCTCCAGGTTTGGGGTTGAACGCAAGGCTGACGACCTTTCTCTGAAAGAATGTATTGTTGCGAACTCCAAAGAAGTCAAAACCGAATGCAGTCTGGCAGGATCTTCTAAGGAAGTCTATGGCTCGAAAAGGGTTGTTTGCCTATTATTAGTATTATCATCATCATTATTCGGGTTCAACGAATCTTGACCTTCGGTCACCCTGACGCCGGATATTTTCCGGAGTAAGTAACTGTTTTGAAGATACATAAAATTTCGAGTCCTTCAGGTAGATCGCACTTTCATGAATGGCTAAACCGGAATCCTTTCGCTTCAAGCTACAGAATGTCATCTGTCGGCACTGAATTATGAAACAGTGAGGTCAACATAAACAGTGTTGTTAAATCGATCATACCCATTCCACCTCTCCGTTATAGGGACTCTTTTACAATCGCTTATTACGCTGTACGTCTTGCTGCAGACACTGCTGGCTGATACCTTACATACGCGCTTCGGCTATTATCAAGAACTTGGAGCCTGTTGAATTTAATCACCGCCATACTCTGATAAAGAGTACTGGACCTGTAGAGGTAACTACTGAAAATTACATTCGTCATAAATTGGATCTAAATTTTCGTGACGGTTGTGTATTAATACAATGATACATTTTTTGGACATCATCCGTTGTTCTAGTTCTATTTGAGATTATGTTTCGTCCCAAAGTAACAACACATACTCTGTCAAGCCCAATCGATAGAGCTAGTCCCCATCTCCGGACCTGAAGTAGGGACTCGGATAATGTCCAAACACTTGGTCGTTTCTGGAATAAACTATAGACACAGTATCTCGACATATTCAATGTACGAGGGTAAGTCAATAAGTAAGCTACAAATGGATATAGAACTTAAACAAATAAGAGTATTGATTTGAAAAATGCTTTTATTTCTCAACATAATCTCCCTGTACCGGTACTTGTCCCATCGTTTCACAAGCCTCTGAAAACTAGCAGCATAAAATTCTTTGGGCTGCTGTCGGAACCAGGCGGTGACTTCCCTTGATATAGCTTCATCGTCCCGAAAATGTTCAGACGAAAGATGATGTTTAAGAGGGCCGAACAAATGGAAGTCTCTTGGAGCAAGACTCGTCATTTGTGACAATTCGGGTTAGAATATCGTGTCCTTCATCGTGGTAGCGATTGAGATGCTGTAATGCCAGACCCATTTTTTGCATTTTGTGTTGTGGGGTAGCATGCGCGGCACCCATCGTGCACAGACTTTGTGGAAACCTAACCTGTCATGCATTATGAGGTAGGCCATGCCGTGTGAACGCGCCTGGTTCCGACAGCAGCCCAAAGAATGTTATGCTGCTGGTTTTCAGGGGCTTGTGAAACGATGGGACAAGTGCCTCAATGTGCAGGGAAATTATGTTGAGAAATAAAAATATTTTTCAAATCAGTACTCTTATTTGTTTAAGTTCTATATCCATTTGTAACTTACTTATTGACTTAGTTACGTATAAGTATTTTGAAGAGTTGTATCTTCTACGATATAGTGCCATATAGTCCACTGAAATCAAGACGTTTCAGAGGAACGTGTCACTTCCAAACAAGGCAAGCCCAACATGAAGCAGGTAGCTATCAGGCTCTGGAAGTGCGTGTTTTGCACAGTCCCATACTAAGACCGAAATTGCAGTGTGTACCAGTATGCCTCTTCCACCCTTCACTGATTTCACAATTCCGTCGCGAGATATTCTTGACACATGAGCAGTTTCCTAAGTTGTAAAAATGGGATGTGACCGAGTCCAGTGGTACTGCTGCCTCAGATGGATACATTACATTTGTATCAGCCCTGATGCTGGATGAGTGTGGAGCACTTGTGGAATAATACTTATAATTGACTGTGGAGAACCGAAGTGCACAGAGAAAACTGCCAGTGTGTCAGTTTGTTAACAATGTGTCTCGCAAGAATGTGCTGTACTTCTCTCACTAAGCAGTCGAAAAACGGAAACTAAACCAGTGTACATGTTTGGACAACACTTGAATCTCTTGATATTAGAATCTGTTCGCGAGTCGAATAGTTGGTGGTCTTGCACGGGTATATGAGCGTGGCTCATAACCTGTCTTCGTTGTTGGCATGCGGCAATCAGTAAATATTTCTGAGAGAACAGAATCAGTACGTATATAACTGTCTCGTAGCCTTAGAAGCATGAACGAATTTTCTCGTTTCTACAAGAGTTATGTGTAAATATTCATGTCAAGTAGAGACAATTTAACGTATTTTTATGACTGATTGATTTGTAAATTATTTAATAGTGTTGCTTCAGCCATCTAGGTTATATAGGATCTGATAAGACTGAAATTCTATCGTAATATGTGCTAGGTAAGTGTTTGGAAAGAGGTATTTATTATATATTTCGAAATACTGTCTTAGAGTTCGCTTGGAGACAAGGAAAACTTCCGTCAGGATATCCGCTAACCCCGTCGAGAGTCGAATCGGAAGTTTCTCGAATGCAAATCAAGAAGCAAACCGCTGCACTCACGATCTCTCTGCCAATGTACAGCTGTACCGGTTGGTAAGCCTTCATAGTCGGGATGTCCTCCTTTGGAATGTCTGTCAGAAGATGCAATGTCCGGAAGTTATTCTTAACCTATAACCGGTTTGTCGTTTGTTTTCAAACAATGATTCTGTGCTGCAGGGCCAATGTGGCTGTTCAATTTATTTTACTCCATAATACGATCAAGAGAAATATAGTTGAATGGGGGGCCGACATGTTAGTTTGCATAGTTTGCATTCAAGTGGTGTACGGGTATCATCAAGTTTGAGCTTCTTACGACGCCTGACTGCACGGGTTTCCCTCATTAGAGGTTAAATAAAGTTGTGCTTAACCAATTAAGCACTACGCCATGAAGGCGTACAGGGTACTGGGTGGTACTGGTAATGGTGATCCAGATTTTCTTGACCTCGGCACTAGCTGGAGGTGAGTTGTTAGCTTCACGGCCCGGCCGCTTTATCCCTTGGGAAAAACCCCCCGTACCCATTGGCTAAGAGGTTGGGTGGACCGTAGAGCCGGTCTTGATGACGTGGAGAAGAGAAAATTCTTGACCATACCGGACTCGTAGCCAGTCGCTATACCGACTGAGCTATCCCGGTTCCCCTATCATTAGAGACTGGCTAGAATTAATGTTAGATGTAGTTTGTGAGGGTGTAGCTTAGATTGATATGTCGCAGCACAGTTGTTGGCCTTTACGACCATGCTAGCAAACCTTGGCTTCCGCTAAAGGTAATGAATTTCTTAACCAGCTGAGCAATCACTGGCTTTTGAAAACGGACACTGCTTCAGGGATTTAGTTATAGGAGGAAGAAAACAGAGGTATAATAATTTTTAAAGCAATTGAATGCATTGCATGAAATCTAAATGCTTAATCAAATTTTCTTTCAGGATACTAAGTGGACTACAGGAATGAACTGGGGAAATGAACATATTACGTAAATGGGTTTGTGGCTCGCTGGAGAAATCTAGGAGTCTCGTTGGGTAGTTAGGGATCTCCCTTATGCAAATATGGATGGTGACGTGTCGATTTTAGTAGAGTAAAAACTATCTGCAGCCGCTCTTGAAGGGACAACTTTCACCTGGTTCTTATACCACCTGGGTTTCCGCTCGTTTGTTTATTGCGCTGTTCACACAGTCCTCAGAAAGAACATGTCGTACTTCAACAGATATGTTCATAACTACGCGACCGCAAAAGTCGGTAGTTCCATTCTTAGCTCGGACACAACGGATAGTGTCAAGATTTCTCGATTTCTATTAGCATATGCAGCATAGCGACTGACTTCATGGAGAAGTCCTTCCTGAGAAACCAACAGTCACTCAGTTGCTCAAGTATTACACGAAAATAGATGGAATGTGAAGGTTCGTTACCGTGGTAACAAGAGGCCGCTACTGTTCTCTGTTTTGCATCAGACTAATCCAGCTCATACTCCACATTGCATCTCTAAAATAAATCTTATATTAACCTCCCATCTACGTCTAGGTCTTCCTAGTGACTCCTTCCTTCTTGTTTTTATGCCAAAACCCTGTATGCATTCCTGTTCCCTTTCGTGCGTGCTACATGACCTTCCAACCGCATCGTCCTCGTTTTGATCGTTCTGAACAGGTTCTAAATTATGTCAATTTAAAAAATCCAATGACCTCATCCCGATGAGGTCATTGCATTTTTTTTCAATTGACCTAACCCTTCCAGCCGCACTATGGCCCTGGGGTTGACTCAGCCTCTAACAGAAATGAGTACCACGAATTAATCAAATAATTTTCCTGGGGAGTAAAGAGCGGCCGGCGCGTAAGGCTGACAACCTTACCGCCATCTTTGAGCCGATTGTCTAGAAAATGTGGGAACCTCAACGTCTTACAACCCTATGGGCCTTTATGGGCTGGTACAGGGATAGCTTTACTTTTTTTTTTTTCTAAATTATGTGTTGTACAGAGGGGCGCGAAGGGCCATTAGAGTCCTAGGTCTCTACGTACGAAGCAACAGACTCAAGACGCGAGTCATATTTTGCTGTAAAACCCTAGCCTAAAGTGGTTGCACGCACCATGTTCAGTTCTAAATAATGTACCCTACGATCTACGTACACAGATTTCAAAGAATACCAGTTAAGAACAATTACCCAGTGATATTCATTTCTTCTTGTCGTCCATACCGGCTCTGGGGTCCACCCAACCCCCTATCCAATGGATACCGGGGGTTCTTTCCTCGGGGGTAAAGCGGCCGGGGCGCGAAGCTGACAACTTACCTCCAACTAGTACCGAGGTCAAGAAAATGTGAATCTATACGCCTACTCCCCATAGTGAAGTGAAAGCCTCTGTAATAAGAAGAGAGTGAAAATTGCTTTTGAGTTTCTAGTAGGTCGTGTCTCAAACTGTTTGTACTTTTATTTTCAATGGCTCTTTCAGCCCATTCAGGACCCTGGCCTCTTATTCAGTTCCGTAATCATTTTTCACAGGCGATATGACTTCCAGGACGAATGATCAGCACGTCGCAAGGCCGAGGACAACACCAACGCAGAATAACTCATACACACACAAAATATCCATGCCTTAAGTTGGATTCGAACCCACGATCCCAGCGTACGACCGAGCGGAGACAGTTCGTGCCTTAGACCGCGCGACTACTGTGATCCGCAATCGGCTCGTAGTACTCACATAAAATAGGATCCAAATATCTTTCAGCTCTTAAATCTCAGTAGCTTAATGTTCATTTTACGTGTCCAGTTGTTGAAGTCCATACATTTTGGAACATTCACAACATAATATTATTAAAAATGATGAGTAACAAAAAAATTGTATCACGAATTTGACCATGAGAACTTATGTCAGAGAACCGCTGTTTTAAGTGTATGCTTACTAAGCTTTATAAGCAGAGATAATCGTCAGCTTCCTGGAACAGACAATTGTAATCATTAGTCTCATAATTACGATACTTTAATATGAGAACACGGCGTAATACTGAGTTGGCATATTGAATAATAAAGCACGTGTAGTGAGAGCAAGTCTGGTAGGCAGAACCAGGCTCTTACCTTCAGGCAAGCATGTACACTTCCCATCCGTTGGGATCGGAATTCTGGCGAACCCACGCACAAACTGCACAACGGTACTGAAATGCTTATAAGTGTATTTTTGGCATAGAAGAGAATTTAGATGACACAGCATTAGAAATTGCTTGAAGGAACAGTATCCTGTTAACTATTATGTGCAGATATGAAAATTATAATGTCTCCGATATTCAAGAGCTGCAACCAAAATCACGGGAATTTTAATTGATAGAAAATTTCATAGTCGATCCTGTAACTGCACGGTTCGGGCTTGAACCCCGCTCGGGACTGAATGTTTATCGGCATTTTCCTGTATTTCCTTGTGAAAGTCTGATTCACCTTCCTCTGTGTCGTGCCGTCCATTGTGTTCTGTCACTAATCAAAGTAAAGGACATTAAAGCCTTTAAAATAGAGAAGGTCACGACTTCAGTCGGACTTTAAAAGCATCAAATTCAGCGGAGAAGGATGTTTCTAGCCTTGTTTTCTGAAAGGAAATCAGTATGATACGTCTGTTGGAGTGTAGACATGTTTCTCTAGCAGGTTTTGAATCGGACAGCTTGATTAAGTGTTATATAAGTTTATTCATTACTGAATATCTTTCAGATTCAACAGTTCTTGGCCGTAGCTCTAATCGTCTGCAATTTTGCCGTCAAGCCCACTGCATATGAGTATCTCATATCCTTGCAATTTTGACATTTGAGGGAGTAGAATCTAAATGGTTCTGACAATGGTGTATAATACTCAGAATTACTGGATTTTCGGTCTTTGTCAATCATCCGGTATTCTAAAAATTAGAAAACACAACTTTTCTGAAACTGGATTTGTTTCTGTTCTCAGGTGAGTGGAGGAGACAATACTCTGTTGGGTCCAGTGACTGAGATTAGCAGTCTCTAACGGACCCATCAGAGTAGGTGTCTTTACTCCCCATCTGAGGACGCAAACAAATCCAGTTTCTGAGAATGAATTCTAGTTTTTAGAATAACGGACGATGGACGAAGTCCAAAACCCATTAATTCTGAGTATTTGAGAGAGCATTTATAAACTGCATGTTTTACGTTATTGACTTTCTGTACACTTAGGCCCATACATAAAGAAAGAACACATGTGAAGGCATGTCCAATTGCACGATCTGTCTTCTTGCAATAGATCCATTAGAAATCACGGGCTCATTCTTACTTCTAGGGGGCCCATACGCGTACGAGCCTGGCTCGCGAGTCCGACTCGGCTTAGGTTCCAATGAGCCAGAATCGTCCGTGTGTGGGTCGCCACGCTCATACGTGAGTGGTGAAATTAATCCGAGCCCGGCTCCTCGCCGAGCCAGACTCGTATGTGTATGGGCCTCCTTAATCTTTCTTTCTCTATGTTGCAATTCTCGTTCTGAGGCCTTCTCTTCTTTCATGAGCTACTACCTGCTTTCCTGCTTCTTTTTATGCTACTCTATGTGGAAAAATAAACTCATGTCACCACTTCATCTTGTCCTCAGCATAATCTCATTTCTATTAACTTGGCTGGTTGAATAATAGCCGAGTTTCCTGCTATCCTGTCCTCCTCGCGTTTCTCATCAGGTTATCCAAAATAATTTGTTCACCCCACCAGGACTCCAGAGGTACTCTTGACTACTTCCATTCTTGTACATGCGCTCACCCGTACCGGTGTTTACTGAGAAGACTGTTGCGTCAGAGTTCAGGCAACTGTTAATAAGATTGGCAAGGCGAAATCCGCACCGAAATACGCAGAGTTTCCATATGCGTTATTTGCACCTATGTCTTCTGAATTTCCTTATCTCTTACAAATCAATTTCATGAATACATTAGCAATGTTATATATCTTTTGTTTTCTTCCTGGGAACAATATTAAATTCGTCCAAAGCAACATCAAAGATTCGCACTGTCGCCATGTTCTTAATTGTTAACTTAAAAGCGATCTTTGGCCCGTCACGGTAGCCGACCGGTCTAAGGCGTGCACTGTCTTCGCTCGGAAGCCGGGGTCGTGGGTTCGAATCCCACTCAGGGCATGGATGTTTGTGTACAGGTAGAGGCCTTGCGACGAGCTGATCACCCGCCCAAGGAGTCCTACCAAATGTGTATGATCTAGAAAACCGAAGTGAACGGAGAAGTTCATGGAGGTAGGCCTAGGCCCACTGGGGCTGTAGTGCCAAGGAAAAAAAAAAGCGATCTTTAATACATAATTTATGGACATGTATATGACCTATCCTCGTGACAAGTTTCACATTCCTAACTCCAATTTTTCATTTGTTATCGCTATGAAACCGAAAGCTACATATAAACGTCATGTAGCCGTTATTTTATTTTCTTACATTTTACACGAACACACACACACACACAAGAGAAAGTATCTTGACAAAAGTTAGATATTTTTAAGAAAATTGTTGTGATGTGTAACTTTAGAATCATATACTTATTGTCGCTCCCACTCAGCAAGGCTTTGCTTCCGTCATGTTACATCATGGATTGCAGGTAACTGAGAGTCCATATCAAATGTAATCAAAACCCTTCAATCAGTTCTCCAACTGAAACGTGCGCACTGACGGACAGACACGATCAGTCCCATATACTTTAATTTAGTGCAAACAGTGCAGAGACCACACAATAACGAAATTTTATATTAGCAACCAAAAAACTATGACGCCAAAATTTAGAGATGTAATTAATACTAATATTTTCGCAATTTATTTAATTTTTGACTATCCAGTAAGCACACAATAGAATCCATTTGCCTCTGCTCTCGTCTCTTTAACAACAGAAGCCAGTGTTGCCAACATATTATAACATAAGACAGCAGGTGAATGGGCAGGTGCGGCTCGTCACTTCTGCCAACTCTTGTAGCCAGTTGTAGAAGAACAGGAATCGAAAAGTCTAAGCCATTCGCTTCCAAACAAGGTCGCCATTTCCTGTGACTGTAGAGGTGAAAGTGAAAATAAGTCCACTCTTAACTCTGACGATGCCAAGAAGAGACCCGTCATACACCTTCTACTCACCTAGGATTAACCAGCACCAATTGCTTAATTCGGTGTTGGTGTATGTCGGGTCTTCCAGTCTGCGTGAAGTAGATCGCCAGAACAAGGCGCAGCTGTTAAACTTCTAGAATGTATCCCTGCTAGTTAGTCTCTGCAGAAAGTGCTGAGATTGTAGACAGCCAGTGTACAACTCGTTTTGTGACAATAGACGCGATGAGATCAAGAATCATGAATATGTTCCACTCTTCGCGACGTATTCGATGTCAAATAGTCATCACCGGGGAGAAGCCTACTAAAAGTTCGTGTGGGTCTCAGTACCTAAATCGAGGAAGTTCGGTAATCTGGACCCCACTCCATTTTCGTTCTTTATGTTTGCCATTTTGTTAATGACACTTGCTTCACATGACAACTTCCTTGGGGTTTTACTGTTATCAAGCCAGTTCTTCAAAATCTTGCATAAAATGCTTTACTGTCTAGTCCTCTTTTGTCAGAAAGATGTAAAATTCCACTTAGCTGTCATGCTCGGTTAATATGTACCCCTGAACAAATTTTCTCCGGTATTCATTAAATCTAATGTAAAATTATACATAATTATGAGATTTCATATCTGGAATATATTGAATAAAATGAACACCAAATTTATAACCAGCTGTGTGTAGATTATTCATAATGTGAAAAGGTCTACAATAAGTGTTTTATATTAAAAAACTAATCGTCAAAATGACTTTTGATAAACAAAATGATCATGAAATCCGTAAATATAGAAACTGCTATAACAAGAATAAAATAATAACCGCAAATGCCTACTGAATTGCATAAAAGCAGTGTGACAATTAAGTTCCCGAACTGAGACCACAAAAAATGCCCAAAAGATATAAAGTATTTATTAATGCCATCATTCGATATAATCCTCGCCAGCTTCTACACAATGTTTACATCGCTAATACAACGAATTGAATGGCCGAGAAAATTCTTCTTCCCATATCGCCTTCAATTGTCTCCTCACGGTCTGTTGGCTCGATGAAACAGCCTCGAATCTTGTTCCTTTCTTTGCAATTTCTAATTTAGGAAATAAGAAAGTCAGCCGGTGATAAATCAGGGAAGTAGGGTGGATGAGCTAACACGGGGATCCCTCGTTTCGTCAAAAACTTGGAGACAAAGCCCGAAGAATGCGCCGATGCATTGTCGTGCAGAACACACCAAGGCCCACTTTCCTGAAACTGAGGCCTAACGCGATGAACTCTAGGGATCAGTCTCTTAATCACCTCACAAGTTCATTATGACTGATACATTTAGCATCAAAAAATGCAGTCAACATTGTTTTCACAAGCGATTTTTGCATACTCAATTTCTGAGCTTCTTTGAACCTTTCATGCCATCCAAACATACTTGTTCGTGATAAATATTCTTCATCGTACGCATTTTTCAACACTTCAAAGGCTTCAGTAGCTGTTTTCTTTGATTTTATACAAAACTTCATCTCTGCTATTTGTTCCATTCTGAAACCTTCGACAGGACGAAAAAACTAACTTCACCAAAACAATTATAAGCCTCGTACTCATTAACCAAACAAGTTAAATTCACCCATCATGTAAATGAACGTTCCTCCAACTAGACCCGTTCTTCCCCGGTAGATGGTATTTGTAGTAATTGTAGTAATTGTCACACTGTGTAGAACATAAAAAGGGCTGCTAAGTTGGACCCATGTCGTTCTAACTGCCATCTACTAGTCAACATTTCCCGACAATGTTCATTTTGATTTCATAGTTTTTAGTTTGCAATAAAAGAGGCCATTTTTACCTGATAATGCATTCACAATATGAAATGTGTTGTGTCTAAGCACTGCTAATGATTGATTAAGCAAACAGATATATTCTACTTACATTTAGAAACTTGCGTTGCGTTCCTCTGAAATGTGCGCCTGGACACAAGATGCTCGTTCATCTACAATCCTAGTGGGTTTATCGGCAACCAGAGGGCAGGCATGGCATTTCAGTGTATTTCTGTTAGGGTCTATCTGTCTATCTTTGGCTCTATAGCTTTTTGTTGGGCCTTGGCCTTTTTCTCAGTTTCTTGATCAATTACACAGTCGGTAGGACTCATTAGACGGGGGATTAGCCCATCGCGAGGCCGCTACCTATGCACAGTAGAACACAAAACACAGAATAAACGCACGCAGACATTCATGCTTCGAGTTGGATTCGAACTCACAATCCCAGCGTTCGAACGAACGAAGACGGTTCATGCCTTAGACTGCGTGACAACTATGATCGGTCAAGCGTCTTCTTAATCAGTCATTTTTGCCCCATTCTGGAGTCTTGTACAGTTACCTAACTTCTAATTAGGAGGATTAATCGAGCACGTTGAAATGCATACTCGTAGTAACGCGTCCGATGAATTTCGAAGGCTCCCTCATGAAAACTCGGCGTCGAATATAGTTATTACATTTAGGCTTGTCGTGGTTTTTGTCACATCTTACAGGAGAATTCCCGGTTAGTAACTTCCGATACTGTACTATCGCTTCGTGCATGCATTTGTCGGCATCCAATTCACGGTACACCGAACAGGTCAATTCAGAGGTAACTCGAATGAATGGTATCCACGACAGCCGGTTGGAATTCTAGCTAATGACTTGTCGTTACTGTCAGTACAGAAACTTCCGAAATTAGACTTCCGGGAGGCCATAACCGGTTCCTTTTACACCCTCCCGAATTCACAGTTGAAATCATCCGACGGTGGCTGAAACTAACCTCTGTGGTTAATCCAGCGGTGTAAAACTGACTGCAGTAGGCCCTAATTATACCAGGGATTTGGATATACTGCAGATTTAATCATGTGTTCCATTACGACTGCATATGTTATATGACGTAAGAATGTCTATGAAATGTTTTAGTTGCAGTATAGAGTGTACTGCAACATTTCCTGCTGTCGTTTGCAGAACAGAAGCTAAAATCCACAGTCCGCTATGAAGACGGTGTATGTTTCCGGTTTATGTAACCATGAGGTTATTTATTAAAAAAGCTCCACGACTTTGGTCCGCAAGAGAACTAAACCTACCGAGAGACCGCCGCTTGTCGGCGAAGTTAGTGACAAGTTTAGCGGATAGAGGGTGCCGCGTCGTCAGCGCAACTGATATCCAAGGCCGTTAATCTCGGTTTTCTAGACCGGAGCCACTGTTTCCTTGAAAAAGTTCCTCAATTATCCTCACGAGGCTGAGTGGACCCCGTTCCAGACCCACTAGTTCTCAGAAAATCTGGAAGAGCCGGGAATCGAACTCGGGACCTCTGGATATGTAGCCAGGAACTCTGACCAATAGTCCACAGTGAATTTCCTTTTTACTTTTTCGACCACAGTCTGAAATGTCCCACAGATTTCACATAGTTACGTATTTTAATCACAGCATAAATACCGTATGCATAATAACAGTGATTCCAAAATTGTATGAATGTCAGTTTCACTTATAACGCGATTACTGAATCTGTCCACTGACATCCACTTTAAAGCAACTACATAACAAACAAACAAACAATCAAACTAATTAACTCCATGAAACTGAGTCCTTCATGAGAAGCCGTCAGCCGCTCAGCTACTCAAGATTCTTTTTTGTATTTTATTATTTGATTGCTAATTTACAAGTTTTTTTTGTATTTTATTATTTGATTGCTAATTTACAATCTACTGTAGTGACAACAGAGTAATAAGTAAATGTTCGGGCGTCGTAGTAGCTTGTGATTACCATCTACTGATGGGTCTTCACGCGTCGCCTAGATTAGGTCTTCTGACCAATGACGTTCTAGTCTTCTGTTGGCCAGGGGTTGAGCGACGAGTTCATTTATTAGATGGTTGTCGTGGTCTACGACGCGATCTCTATATTTGATGGCTTTTTTGTTGATGACTTCCTTTATGAAGGGTATTCCGAGATCTACATGAAGAGTTTGATTGGATACGAATCATGGACCGTTTTGTTATCTCAAGAATTTACCAACGCTTAATGGAACACGAAGGTTCATTGTCTTGCTCACAAGAGCCCTCCACTAGTTGCTAGCCTGAGCCAGGAGAATAGGGTCCATACCATCCCATTCTATTTCTGTAAGATTTGTCTTATTATTCTTCTCCCACATACGTCACCCTAGTTCTCCCTTTCCTCCTGGCTTACCACCAAAATCTTGCAGGCCTACGAGTCTACTGCAATTAACACATGCAGTCATACTTTCGTCCCATACATTGTGTATAAGGTTTAGGGATAAAATTGCCTCATAGAGTGGCAGGCGGAGAAGCTGCGAACACCACGAGATATATTAATCATTTGCAAAGCAAAGCTTATCTAAATGGCATTAAAATCCGCATTTCCCTTACAAATTTCAATATTTTTTAATGATATCTAGGGATTTTTTTGCTGTTGATTCTGATCCGAAATGAAACGCAGTGAGATATCGAGTGGGTGACGTGCAGAATTATGGAACGTTAAAGCAGCTGGTACACAGAGTTACTACAGCCTTATAAGGGGTTAACGATTTATATGTGTGCCTAATGTTTCACTCTAGCGGTGTAAGTCACACATCACGATCGTGTGTGTACTCGTGCAACGTCAAGGTGTGTTCAAATGCAAAACAGATTTTTTGCGTTGGATTAAATTTCTTCCGCAGTGGGAGGGGAATTGCCCTTCAGGACATAACTTGAGTCGTGTTCTTTCACCCTTCACCTTTTCCCTTTCTCTGAGATGATTATCGGTATGTACAGGCTGGCTACAAAGTCAAGAGGGTCGAGGAATTGCTTTTTTATATCTGTAAGTTGGTAATCCACGTAAGTTTCTTACGTTTTACAAACAACGAATTCAATATGGACCAGACATTATTAGGGCGTCCTAATATGGAGATGGGTGGTGCATGTAGCATACACGGGAGATTTGAGAAAGCACGAGGATGGCGGAGCTATACCTTTACTCTCCAACACGTATTCATGACACAGGGACCTAACATTAACTAATTAATCACTACGCCATGAAGACATGTGGGGGAGTGAGAAACCATTGTAAACCTCAGGATAGTAGGCCTTTATGTCAACATCTCAACTGGGCAAGGTCACAGTATGAAGCACAGTACTAATCGTTATACATTGATGTCCTGTACTGCATTTTATTTTCCTTGGCACTACAGCCCCAGTAGGCCTAGGCCTACCTCCATGAACTTCTCCGTTCACTTCGGTTTTTCTAGATCTTACACATTCGGTAGGACTCCTTGGTCGGGTGATCAGCTCGTCGCAAGGCCTCTACCTGTACACAAACACAGAAAAACGCACAGACACAAATTAAACATCCATGCCCTGAGTGGGATTCGAACCCACGATCCCGATTTCCAAGCGAGCGAAGACAGTATATGCCTTAGACCGCTCGGCTACCGTGACAGGCCCTGTACTGCATTACTGACTGTAATGTCTGCTGTACCGTTTCATTACGAGAAAAGAAGCTCTATTTGAGTAAGCGGAAAGTAATTTCCACACTTGCATTGCTATTCTCGATCTACGAATATTAAATAGGCTGCGCTCCTGTTGACTATGGCGCGAACGTAGAAATCTGTCGGAGAGTTAGCGACAACATAGTCTCCTACTCTCCGCAGGACGGCAATTTTCATGCAAAGGCTTTTCGCACGTTGTGACTGTACTTCGTTTTTGTACTCTGCTATTGTGTATTATTGTACGTATTTAGTTACAACTGCAGCTTCGCCTTGAGTTGTGTGCATTGCAAATTAGGCGATAAAGACAAGGGTACAGTCAACAAATTTGACAATACGTAAGTGGTGGACAGGAAAGCTAAAGAAACCACGTCGTCTCCATTTTTACATTTAAATTAGTGGTTTAATCCTAACTACTACATAACGTTCTGAATCTATGGAAGAGAACTGATCTTGAGAGATAAACTGTCCTTCAGCAAGACAAAAAATTATACAGCTTTTGGAACCCAAGGACCTTTTCTTTACGGTAATATCTCGTGTAACTGCTGTGAAATCACCAGAATGGATTTACTAACTTCTCGTTAAAGTACAGCTACATTAATATAATTGCGATTTGTTAATCTTATTAACAATTATGGTCTCCGGTCATATATAATGCTAATTTATACCTTCTTCCATGACCGTCTCTCTTTGTTTATGCTACATTAATAAGAAGTCTTATATAAATATTTAAAAAGGCCAGTAAATGACAGTATTGTGAATATGTGTGTATGTATGTATGTATGTATGTATTTCTGTTGATTATTTACCAGAATTTCTTAAAGTCAACTCGTGATTGGAGTTCGGTATCGGCCCTTCCGCATATTTCGTATTCTAAATTACGGATGGGGCCGGTCACGGTAGCCAAGCGGTCTAAGGCATGCACTGTCTTCGCTCGCCCGGAAGCCGGGATCGTGGGTTCGAATCCCACTCAGGGCATGGATGTTTAGTTTGTGTGTGTGAGTTTTTCTGTGTTTGTGTACAGGTAGAGGCCTTGCGACGAGCTGATCACCCGACCAAGGAGTCCTACCGAATGTGTAAGATCTAGAAAAACCGAAGTGAACGGAGAAGTTCATGGAGGTAGGCCTAGGCCCACTGGGGCTGTAGTGCCAAGGGGAAAAAACTACGGGTGGAATTTCGATGAGACTGCTTTACTCTCTGTAAACTGTCGTGGGAATTCTATTTTATTTAGTATTATTCCAGTCACACATATTTTACGTGAAACTCGAAATAGAATTTTCAGTGTTTTCTAAAACTGAGAAGAATGCGGTCTTCTGGGATGTGGAGCCGTGTAGATCTTGTGTTCATATCCCCACGACGCCACATCCTAGAAGACGGCATTGTTCATAGTCAACGCCGTGAAAACCTCAAATCTCACATTTTCTAAAACTGTTCTTAAACAATCGCATGTTACACAAAATTTTCGCCTTGGAAAGCTACGTATACAACTTGTATAAGGAAACTTTTCGACGTTTGCAACATATACGTAGGTCCTGGTTTTCTTAGTATACGTCCCGCAACGACAAACAAATCAACTCCCTGGCCTGTAGTCCGCAAGCGAGCTATACCGACCGAGCGACCGCCACTTGTCGGCGAAGTTAGTGCCAACTTTAGCGGATAGAGGGTGTCGCGTAGTCAGCGCCACGGCCGTTAATCACGGTTTTCTAGACCAGAGCCGCTATTTCCTTGAAATAGCTCCTCAGTTATCCTCACGAGGCTGAGTGGACCCCGTTCCAGACCCATTACTTCTCAGAAAATCTTGTACCGCCGGGAATCGAACCCGCGACCTCTGCATCTGTAACCAGGAACTCTGCCCGCTAGACCACATAGGCTCTTGTCTTAAAGAGAACAGGCAGTGTACTGTAAATTGTCTTTTTATAAAGCTAAGTGTTGCAATTTACAGTCGATACACGATCGCCATAACATGTATGTAAATAAATCCAATTAACAACGAGAAAGAAAATCCCCTTACTCTTCTTGGTCAGTAACTGTCAATTTTCTTGAAAACATTCCGTATAATCTGAACAAAAAGTAACATTTCATTTTTTGCCGTTCTGGTAAATCTGTGACATTTGGGGACATTGAGATAAAGCTGCTTGTCCATTGACAGCAGAAGCAGGAATTAGGGCGATATTTTTTATTGCTAGTGGGGTGGGACTAAGTCCCTTGCACTGCGGCCACTTCTAGCCTATTTTCTCAGCCCCAGATGATAGGTGAGGGTGATTGTGGAACAACTGGTGAAATGAAGACTGGCAGGGAAAACCGAAGTACTCGGAGAAAACCTGCCCCAACGCCACTTTGTCCACCACAAATCCCACTTGATCAGACCCGGGATCGAACCCGGTCCGCCGCGATGGGGATTAGGGCGATAAGTATCTTTCATCATAGGCAGCAAGTTTGAACTCCCGTAAGAAACAGTCCAACCTCAGAGAGATGCGACCCTGCCTCAAGCGAGCTCCAGGTCCCACTGGTCCGGTGAGTAGCACATAGTAAAGGTCTCTTCCGGGGGTTACTGGCTGTTAGACAGGCCCCGTTAGCCATGGTAAGTTATGGAAAGCCTGGCTATGGAAACGAAACACTGAATGAAAATTTTGGCCCTCCAGGACAGCATTTTGCAACAGACTGGTAACCTTATCGAGGAGAAGAATGATTCTTAGGTAGGTCGCAAACCGGCATGCGTCAAGACATGTAACAGTCAATACACGATGTCTACGACATGACGTAAAGAAAGGAGCACAGTTGAAACGAATGAAATTATAAAACCAACCGCAAACCGGTCTGAGTCATGATGCTGACGTCAGCTTCATGCTGACGAATCACGAGTGAAGCAAGACTGCGTCTTTTGTCTCATATCTTGATGCTTGTCTTGACGCAGTCGGTGTGCGGCCGCCCTTAATCCGCAACGATGCTTCATGTTTGATGACAGAACGGACTAACAATCTTAACCCTTGCAGACAATGACGACGCCTCTGGAATAGCCCTCACCCACCCTCCTCATATCTTCAAGAGAAGAGGTCAACAACAAGATTTGTGTTCTCCGTCAGAGAAGATATAACGACTGCACATGCACGAACCCATGTCAGATTGAGGGAAGTCATCGACTATGCTTACGTGTTTCGGCTATTCAGTGTAGCGTTTGTTCTGTATCAGCTAAAGTAAAAGACACTCTCTCATGGAGTTGAGCCCTTCTTGAGAAGCAGCCAATGCAACTACTCAAGAACTTCACAGCGTTTTATGGAACCCGAAGCTTCATTACTGTGTTCACGAGAGCCCTCCACTGGTCTCTATCCTGAGCCAGATCAATCCAATTCATATCATCCCATTCTATCTCTCTAAGATTCATTTTAATGTTCTCCAAACACTTACGTCTTGGTCTTCCCAGTGGTCTCTTTCCTTCTGGCTGTCCCAATATCCTACATGCATTCCTCTTCTCCACATTCGTGCTATATGTCCTACCCATCTCGTCCTCCGTGACTTGATAATTCTAATTAAACTTGGAGAAGGTACAAGTTAAAGTAAAAACAGTTCAATATTATGTTCAACAAAGATCACAGTTCTGTGTGATTATAAAGTGAAACGTCTGAATATAGTGCAAAATATGAAGTGCCAAAAATTATTAAATATGCCGTATTTTATTAGTTTTTGTCGGAATAGCTACTGACAACGGGCTAGACGACCGATGATTCACGATTCACGACAGAGGCAAAATATTCTTCTTTTCTCCACATCGATCAGACCGGCTGTGGGGCGCAATCAGCTTCCTACCCACTGGGTTCCGGGGGCTCGTTCCCCGGAGGTAAAGCGCCCGGGGTGCGAGGCTGACCACTTACCTCCATCTGCAACTGGTGCCGCGGTGAAGAATTCGTGGATCTGTACATCCACGTTTTCGTAACTTATTGCTTAACTGATTAAACACAAAGAGGGCTTTAGCTGTATCTTTATGACATTGTATTCCAGACTGAACTTGCAGATTGTAAACCTACACATTCACAGATATTCCATGGCGCATTATAAATGTAGCTTCATGAAGATGTCAAATAAAACACATCTGCTCAGAATAAAATAGGATTACTTGAATGTCTGACCGCGCCATAACTCAAGAGGTTAGTCGCTGGCTTCCCACCGTGGCGGCCCGGGTTCGATTCCGGGGCTGGTCAAGTGGGATTTGTGGTGGACAAAGTGGCGCTGGGGCAGTTTTCCTCCGAGTATTTCGATTTCCCCTTCCAATCTTCATTCCACCAGTTGCTCCACAATCACCCTCACCTATCATCTAGGGCTGGTACAATAGGCCAGAAGTAGCCGCAGTACGTAGGACTTAGCCCCATCCCACTAGCATTAAAAAAATTTCTTTAATGTTTCGTGGAGGAAGCCTTCAATTTGAAATGAGTGTACGTGTTACTTGAATTTATTGGTGAAGTGGGATAAAGTTGTTGGCAGAAGGAAAGACGTAATAAAAAGTGTCCACAAACGTTTGCTTGCCTATCCTTAATCACCTTGTCTGAATTCCCTCCAACCACGAACGTCAGTGCTGATCATGTTATGAATTCATGTAGGTGGGATGCCGTGCAGACTTGTCCAATAAATTACACTAGGATACCGATTTGACATTTCTTTTGGTGAATTATTATGAATACTGTTCTGAGAGGAATTATGGTCAAAATGTACACCCGCGTTTCGATTAGCCTCTAAGCTCCTACTGCAAATATCTCCTGCTCCAACAGAATAATATATAGATTAACATTGAGACTTGATTAATATTTTTAAAAATTTAAGAATTATGCTAATGTAAATAAAAAAAATAAAGCTAACCCTGTAACAAGCCGTGGAGACCCATAGGATTTTAAGACGTCGAGGTTACCACATTTTGTAGAAAATTGGCTCACAGTAGGATGTGAGATTGTCAGCCTTACGTGTCGGCCGCCTTTTACCCCCAAGAAGATTTTGGTACACTCATTCATATTAGAAGCTGAATCGACTACAAGACCATAGTGTGGCTGGAAGGATTAGGTGAATTGAAAAATACAAAGACTTTATCGGGAACCGCATGCGACACTTGTCGGCTTGTAGCGTAGTGCCTCGACCAACTACGCTACTGCATGCCCATACGTTAATATAAATATATATATACGAGTATATTATTTAGTTGATTTATATGTTGAGGGAAGTAATAATTTTTTGCTTCTCACAGTAAAAACAACCTGGAATTTAAACATAAGTACAGGCGCCTTAAATGAACTGAGAACACAGGCCACTGTTTTTATCACAAACACATGTTAAATTATTATTTATAAATAATAATATTCGGACGTTCATTGATTCTTACTGTACTTAACCACAATCTTTAATTGTCTGCATATATAGACCAAATTTGGTGGAAAAGCGATGGTAAATTGGGTGGATTTGGAAGGAGATGCCGTAAAATGTTGTAAAAAATCTCTTCCAATATTTGGTTAGAGAGACTGAGAACAATCACGTAACCTGGATAGCCAGTAACCGAGTCGAGACAAGAACCACTTGCTAACTGATATACTCGTGTATCTATACCGTAACAAACGGTGATTATATTGTCCAATTTACGTATAATTCCATTTAAATCCACGAAGATGTAGGTGGAACTTGCGGATTTGCAGGAGGACACAATATTTCTCATTATGGATGTACTTTCTGTACTTTTTACAAAGAAATAATTAAAACGAAATGTTTAGAAATAAATTGAAATTTTATAATTTTTCTTTTTTAGCACGAAAGAGACCTAACTCATGCTTTTGTCATTACATATATCCAGATACAGGTAAGAACTTGTCTTTTTGCTTCAGCATATGCGTAACCATTATTTAAGAGTCACTAAATTAACTGTATATAAATAAGATGTTAATTAGACTGCCGAAACAACAGTTCTGAATGCTCTAATCCGCAGTTCCATGAAGTATTTGCATTTTGGAAGCCCTTCTTCTAATCTCGATCAGAAGGATCAGAAGTCTGGCTATCATACTGAAGTAGTTTATAATCTTGCTGTCTCTCCAAAGAAGCTGAAACCTGTTCATAAATATTTCCTTTCTCTTCCCCATTGGCACTACAGCCCCAGTGGGCCTAGGCCTACCTCCATGAACTTCTCCGTTCACTTCGGTTTTTCTAGATCTTACACATTCGGTAGGACTCCCTGGGCGGGTGATCAGCTCGTCGCAAGGCCTCTACCTGTACACAAACACAGAAAAACTCACACACACAAACTAAACATCCATGCCCTGAGTGGGATTCGAACCCACGATCCCAGTTTCCAAGCGAGCGAAGACAGTACATGCATTAGACCGCTCGGCTACCGTGACCGGCAGATATTACCTTTAGGCCTTCCAAATTCTTTATTCATTGTAGCCTGTTTTAATCTCATTCGAAGCGTAGTTAACGTTTTCGTTTGTCTCAGCCTTGTTAAATAATAAACTGTAGTAAATTAATGCAGGTGCGGTCTGGGGCACGAACTGTCTTCCCCCGTTCGAACACTGGGGTTTCGGGTTCGAATCCCACTCGAGGCATGGATGTCTATCAGCATTTATTCTGTGTTTGTGTTGTCCTGCGTAGGCAACGGTCTTGCGACGGGCTGATCTCCCTCTCTAAGTTAGTCCTACTGTGTGCGGCCATAACTCAAATTTGGCTTGCAGAGCCGTTAGTAGCAGCAGTAGATTAATGAGTTCTACTAATGTTATTCGGCGAGGGAATGTGATGAATATACTCCCTTTGATGTCCTAACCAGAACTCAGTCCATATATTTTTTTTTCTTGGCACTACAGCCCCAGTGGGCCTAGACCTACCTCCATGAACTCCGTTCACTTCGGTTTTTCCTAGATCTTACACATACGGTAGGACTCCTTGGGCGAGTGATCAGCTCGTCGCAAGGCTTCTACCTATAGACAAACACAGAAAAACGCACACAAACATCCATGCCCTTGAGTGGGATTCGAACCCACGATCCCGGCTTCCGAGCGAGCGAAGAAGTGCATGCCTTAGACCGTTCGGCTACCGTGACCGGCTTCAGTCCATATATACGTATATATAATTTTCCTTCGCCAGACTGATTCTGGAGTTCTGTAAGTCTTTTGACTACTCAGAAACAAAATAAAATTTAGCCAGCATCCATTCAAGGAGAAAACAGCCGATACATAGATATGAATTGCTTAATAGCCACTTTCGTGTCATACTGAATGTGAATTTTCATAGCGAAATCGCAGGGTATGAAACCTTTTCTTTGAGGCCTTGCCTAGATGGAAAGATAATATTAAAAAGAATCTTAGAGGAATACAATATTAGAGTCTGGAATGGATTAAAGTAGCTTAAATTAGGGCCCAATAGTGAACATGATGATACACCTTCGTGTTACGTAATAGCAGGAACTTTCTTGACCAGATGAGTAAAACAGACTTTTCAAGGACAACTGCATTATGCTGTTCGTTATACTATTTGTGATGCACGTTAAAGGAGAGTTACAGGTACGTAAGGTGAAATTTATGGCGATTTTAAGTAATGGAGTAGATATGAGTTCCACCAATTTGTGTTTGAGGGCGCTGCTCGTTCTTCAGCCAGTTTCTCCATCAGATTTTAAAGGGTTCTTACGACGGTGTATAACACTCGGGATTGCTAGGTTTTTGGCCTTTGTCCATTGACTGGTACTCTAAAGAACACATCGTTTCGGAAACTGGTTCCTTATCCGTCTTCATGTGACGGAGTGGGAGACACCTACTCTGGTGGGTCTGATAGAAGGAGCTAACCCAGGCCCAGTGATTGGGGCTAGCTCTTTCTAACGGACCCAACATAATATTTCCAGCCGCTTCACCTGAGATCGAAAGCAGATCCATTTCCCAAACGTTATATTCTTTAGCATCCTTTAGAATACAGTATGATGGACAAAGTCCAAAAACCCAAAAATCCTAAGTCCTACTTCATCATGAGAACCCTCTAGAATCTGCCCAGCACTGATGTCTATAATCCTATTAAACACCTTGCAGTATTTGTTACTAAATTATCGTGTTGAATTTGATTGACTTTGTATTGAACGTGCTATTCCAATGACCGACCAGTTCGCCTCTGATTTGAACCTAGGATTGAAGCAATTAGAAAATTTCTTAAAATTTGACTGCACCCAGCTATCCTGGCAAGCGTTCTTATCGCTTGGTTCTTCTAAAGGTGAGGTGGACTGTCCATTCCCATAACAACAGAGTTAGCCCGCCATTTGTACTCTGCTGTGATTGTAGAGTACTCCAGACAGATTTATAAAACTCTGTGATGTATTTCAGTGGGTTTGCGTATGATTCAAGTATGGTAGGAGAATATGCCTCAACAATATTTAACTAGTACCACGGTACGTAATCTTGTTTTGTAGCTACTGAGGAAGTACCGTTTGCCTAAGATGGCAGGTGCGAAAGACAGTTCATTAGATAACGTGAGAGAGATTATGCCATTAGGTTTCGTGATATCGGCACAGTCTTTAATGGACATAATAAAATTAGTTAAGGAATACCAAGATTATGTTGGACACTGTCCATTGTCTAAACACAATTGAGAGTTGGCTTTGCTCCCGTCTTGACATTTTTTTGTTTTGTTTATTTGACTACGGTGTCAGTATCCAGGCTAATAACGTCGAATAGTTACATGATTGCTGAATGAAGAAAAAAGAAATGGCCTAATCGAGGTGCTGTCACGGAATTTTCCGGGTGGGGATGAGTAAAAACATGGGTAAGCCAAGATTCGAACCGGGTACCTCCGGAATATAACTTCTGTAAAATACTAAATCTCTTCAAAGATGTTTCCTTACAGCGATTCTCGACCTTTTGCATCTTGCATCCCACCGGTCATTTTGTCAAAAGAAATTATATTTCCAACACAAAACCCCTCTTCTTCAAATAAGAATATGACTGTATTTTTAATTATATAAATTGTAGTATTACATTAAACATTAATGGAAATTACAACTCTATATTAATTATGTATGTCTAATGAGTTTGGTAATTGAATGAATGCGGAGAAATGTGGTCAAGCCCTGTGTCAGAATATTAATCTGGTTATTTTAGGGACTGAGAAAACCACTAACCACACGGACAGTTACTTGGTTCACAGCCAGAAGTCGTCCTGTTTCAGTTGCGTAGGTGAATCCGTGCCAGTCCTAGACCTTTCGTGTCAGCATGAAACAAACTGCGGTCATACTGCGAAGAGTTCTTACTCCCCGCATACAGAAATAGGAACAGGCCGCTACCGGATTGATCTAGCTCAGGACAGGGTCCGAAGTCGGTTGTTTTTTAACCTTAGGGGTCCCTAAAAGCTTAAGGATTCTCGACTAATTGAGCCATTATTACCTTCTCAAGAAGGACTTTGCTCTATGGAATCGGACAGCATGTCGAACACCCAAGCACGAATGACATCTCGTGTCGATTGTTCGGGGATGCTTATTCGGCATTTTGGCAGCTCCCAAACATACCTATCTGCTGGCAACTCTTCCGTCTCCAAAGACAGGGAGCGCCAAATCATGCAGGCAGGGCGCCCACTTTGCGAGGAAATGTCAACCCTAACATGAAGGTGCCCAGCAGAGGCCGTACGACCAGTGCGTGTTTTAACGCTTTTGTATGTTTCTTCTGTGCTTACTAGCTGTAAGTTGCTCCTGACGCAATGTAACATTTATTGAAGAACTGTAGACTCTAAGTGGTTCTTACTTACACTCAGTTCACTAATAGAAAAGGACTGAGTGGTCACTCATTAAGCACTACCAGTATTTAAATTTAAGCGTAATTTATCTAAGGGCAAAAAGAAAATTCTTTCCGTTCCGTTCCGTTTGAGAATCTGATAGTAGCCCATCCATTTCATCCGCCTCTTATGGAACCCAAAACTTTGTTGTTCTCTCAGAAGAGCCCGCCACTTTTCCATGTCCTAATTCAGATGAATCCACAGAACTCCCAGTTTATAACATCGTCCCCCGCGCATGCATAGAGCCCTTATATGGTCGATTTCCTCCGTGTCTTTCAATTAGAAATATCTGTGCTTTTCGCATCTGCTCTACGTTGTGTTACGTTAGCCGGCCACTTCATCCTCCTCGGTTCGATGATCTGCTACATTCGATACAAATGTTGTCTGTGTTATAAAATTTGTTGTTTTGTCACTGATAATAAATATTATAGTGAAATACTTGTGGCTGTACAATTCAAACATAAAGTAACTAATTATATCTTAACAGTCATTGTGCTAACAACATGCGGTATATAAAGAAAGACATTTTATCCAAACAGAACATTGAAATTTTAAAGGGCTCGTACGTTCGGACACCGCTTGCACAGCCACAGGCATTTTCGTGCTCGATTACACACGTCTATCCCAAGAATATATGACTATACAAATTGGCTCATTTTGAAAAAATGGGCGAGCCTGGTCTTTAAAAGTTGGAGCCCAGCACAGTCAGTCATAAGAGTACTCGGGTAGATAATTTTGTGCATGAAGACGCTCATCATTTGTCAAAAAGAGCCAAATATGGGGTTATTTCATGAAATAAAATGTAATGGGATAAGCGAATCCATGCCGAATTTCGTATAATTGTGATAAATTTATTATGTTTAGTTTGCATACTACAACCCACTTTCTTTATAGTTCTTTTAACCTAAGTCCATAAGAAATTGTGCAGAACTCAGCATTGTTTAAAATAATTTCTTTTTCTATTTGTCCATTTTATTAGCATAGTACTTTACAAAGCGCTTCTGTATATTATAAGATGCCTAACACTAAAAATTTAATAGAACTAAAATTCATGTTTATGCCAGCTTAAGGAACTTATCAAATTAAAAATATATTTACATTTTTATTGCGTTCTTTCATGTAGACTTCGATTACAGTACAAATCGTTCTACACGTATAAAGCCACGTAAGATGTATGCAGTCTACTTTAAGCAATGGCATCATTACCCCATAACAAGTGAAGTAATAAATTTTAATTTACTGTTTGAAACTATGTCTACAGTGCGTTGGTAATATTTTTATAAAATATGTGCGATTCCAATTGCGCACAGGACGTTCAGGTATAAATATTCGCTTAACACATTGTTGTAGCGTTATATGAATCACAGCAGTTCCGCTGTGACGCGTAAACATTGGGCTACATAAAGTAATGCTTTTAGCATTACTATATTATTCTGCCATCTAACGGAGATGTATTCAACTCCTAAGTACGTGTACGTTGATTACAACGTTTCTGCCTGTATGAGCATGCACTGGGCTTCTTTACGGTATCTTGTTTCTTTTTTAAAATATCATAATCCTTGCTTTTCTATCTTCCCTTTAATCAAGTTTCAAGATGGCACTCCATAGTAAGGAAAGTTTGCTTGACGAAGAAACTAAACTAGAATTACGAATACATTCAGCTGTCAGGTGTTTCAAGTGAGTGTGAAAGTGATAAAAGTAGGAATGACGATGACGACGACGACGATGATGACGACGATTTTGGACCCTCAACGTCACATATAAGCAGAAAAAGGACGAGGTTAGAGGTGAGTGATTCAGATGTAAATATTGATGATGACGATGATGTTGATGATGGTTATTCTAAAAATGACGATATAAGAAATTTAGGGCAGTTTTCAGTTCGCATTAGTCTCACATTTACACCCGATGATCCTACCCATATTTCAGAAGTAGGAAGCAGCTTTCTTGGTAATGATTTTCTTGAAATTCTTGCAGAGCAATCAAATTGAAGCCATCCTCAAAATACAGACAAAGACAGAAACTCCTCGAAGTCATTAGCATGGCAAGATGTTAGCATTACAGGTATGAAGAAGTTTCTTGCAGTAATCATCTTGATGGGCCATGTCAAAAAAGATAAAACACGGGATTAATGGAGCACCAGTAAATTAATAAAAATTCCAATTTTTGGCAAGCTAATGAGCAGAAACAAATTTGAGGAAATTCGGAATTTTTGAAATTATAGTGACAATTCCACTCTGGGTGATGAAACGGACTATACAAAATCGTGCAACTTTTAGATAACCTTTTTGAAAAAATCAGGAAACGCTACAAACCAACCCAAGAGCTATCACTTGAAGAGGCGATTATCACATGGCGCCTCAGAAGTATGGATTGCTGGTCCTTATGGTGTGTGAGGCCGCTACAGGCTATATTGGCGGTATGGAAATATATACTGCAGAAGCAAAGAAGCTGAGAGAGACCACATTTTCTGTCCTGGAACCGTACCTCGACCCATGGCAACATGTTTACCGGGATGACTTACTTACTTACTTACTTACTCATGGAGCTGAGCCCTTCTGGAGGAGCCGCCAATTCTGCAGCTACTCAAGAATTTCACAGCATTTTATGGAACCCGAAGGTTCATTATCGTGTTCACAAGAGCCCTCCACTGGTCCCTATCCTGAACCAGATCTATCCAATCCATACCATCCCATCCTATCCCTCTAAGATCCGTTCTAATATTGTCCACCCACCTACGCCTTGGTCTTCCCTGTGGTCTCTTTCCTTCTGACTTTCCAACCAATATCCTATACGCATTCGTCTCCCCCATTCGTGCTACATGACCTGCCCACCTCATCCTCCTTGACTTGATCATTCTAATTATACTTGGAGAAGAGTACAAGTTATGAAGCTCCTCATTATGCAGTTTTCTCCAACCTCCTGTCACTTCATCTCTCTTCGGTCCAAATATTCTCCTCAACACCCTGTTCTCAAACACCCTCAGTCTATGTTCCTCCCTTAATGTCACAGACCAAGTTTCACACCAATACAGAACCACAGGGCTCTTATAATAATATTGGAGTTTCAGAAAAGCTGCTCATAAGAAAGACGAGAGTTTGCGGAACATCCAGGCCTATAGTGGGATTCCAGAGTCGTTGGCTGACTCCTCTAAAAAATTAAAAAGGGACTGCACTGTCAGTCATCGGAAAGCGGATATCTGGAAGGATAAGAGGGAGGTTTTCATGTATAGTACAATATATACTGGTACCACTGGAGAGGTTACCAATAAATTTGGAGAAAGATTGCCAAAAGCCAACATCTGCAATTCTATACAACAAATTCATGAAGGATATTGGCAGAGCAGACCAGTATTTATCATATTGTACTATCCTAAAAAAACATAAAATGCAGCAAAATGGTTGTGCATTATTCGATTCCTTTCGCGTGTACAACTTGCAGAACCCAGGATCAAGTACAAATCATTTCTACACGAGGTGGCAGATTATTGGGCAGGAATGATCTTAGAATTGGCACGAGATGAAAACGACTTAGAAGCCGCTGACGATGATGACCCTAGTCCTCCAACCTCACATAGACCAAGAAGAGGTCCTGTTGGGAGTAGGCCAGGAGACATGAAGGATTACTAGCTTCAAGCAATTGTTGCAGTTGAGAAAGAGAAATACTCCCCCCCCCCCAAAAAAAATAAAAACACCCTGCAAAGTGTGTACGGCTCACAAAAAACGTAGAGACACTAGATATATTTGCAGCACATGCAAAATCCACCTGCATAAGGAGAATGCTTCACGAGGTACCACATCAGAGCGAAATGCTAACACATTTGGTGAAGTTTTCATTTTAAATTTCATTATTATATCTGCTCTAGATTAATAATTAAAGCTGCTTATAAGAACGTATATACATTTTCAACCATACTGGTAAAATAATCCGACCCACAAGGGGTGAAAAATTTATATCCGGTCATCAATGTGTTAATTAAATTATGTTTAAAAAATTATAACCTTGCACAGAATATTTTACGGGAAAATGCAAGAGAAACTCATTTTCACTTGATCATTTCCTGTTGGAAATCTGACAGGATCTCTACATGCCTTTTGTTCCTTCTTATGTGTGGAAACTCCCGACTCTATCAAAGGCTTCGAACTCTTTGTACTGTCTGTGACATTGAAAAGAACACTTCTGAAAGCACATTTAAAATGGTTTGTGGACCTCGACGACTTTTTTCGTTTGTCATTTTATGTGAGGAAGCTGTTCCTACACCACAGATGTACAGTTGCAGCCCCAGGAAAAAGGACAGCGAAGAGAGGGCTGACAATCATTGTTTTGGAATTAAGTGTAAAAAGAATTGACTGTTCATGAAGTTTGATGGGATAGAACCCCACGCAGAAAGTTACTTAGGTTATTGGACGAACAAACTTATTTGGCTTCCGGCTTTGATCTGTCTCAAGAAGTTTGTCAAATGAAAAGTGCTCACTCAAATGTTCCTATACTTGGCCTGTTTCTGAGTATAAGTAATTCCTCCTCGAGATAGACGGCTTCTTCGTGTCAGCTATGTCGCGGACCAGTGAAGACCTTGGAAACTGCGAAGGCACGGTCACAGGTGATGTCCTCTTAATGACACTTCTCTGTAGCACGTCGTTTACTATCTTCACTCAGGCGAAGTAAGCTGATCTCTTCCCCTGACATTCGCATCTGTTCCTGACTTAGCTGTAAGCTTAGCATTTCCTTTATGGCAGTTGCGTGGAACGAAAGATAACATTAAGATTGTTAAATGTTAATTGCGCTTGGACATTGTCCATTTGGATACAGCTCCTTCACTGAAACAGATTTCATTCTGTGCTAGAGAACGTGCGACACAAATAGACATGATGTCAGAAAAACGCGCTGTTCATTCACGTGAACTATAAATTCAGCACGCATGGGATAGATGAGGAGTGCGTGCAGAATACTGGTAAGAACTGCCGAAGGAAAAATAGCACTAGGAGAGCCTAGACGTAAATATGAGGATATTGTCACGTGTTTGAGTGACTATAGACGGGGTTTGGATTGGAGATTAGATTTATTGACCAATTATACACTGACGACTCGTGACTAAACTTTACAGATCACAGACACACACACACAGAGACTAGTGTCCTCAGTCTATTACAGTCTTCACTAGCCGTTTCCTGACAATGGATTTGAACACAGGAACTATAGCAATCTCGCTCCAAATATCACACATTATGTCGTTTCTTCACAGTTGGACTTTCAACTGAGCACTTTTGCATTAAACTATTACCCCAAACCATTCTGGTTATCGATCTTGACACGAACTGCATAGAAAAATATTTTTTCTATTGTTGTGTCTGGATTATTTCCCGCAGAGAGGTGTTTACCGCACTGTTGCGTAACAACGGCCACGGCGCAGATCACGGAAAACACAGTCCCTCTGTTGCTGTACCGTTGTTGCATTCGTGTCTGTTACTGTGGGAACGTGTTATAGGGTGCTTTGCAAACCGCATATAATCAAGTTTTCCGCGTTCAGCAAATAATTACTCGCATTTATTTCATGCTTGAAATGAAATGCACGTTGGAGGTCGGTTTACTGTGCTGCTGAGAGCTTTGTTCTTGATAAACGTTTCGGGTAGTAGTGCTGTGACAGAAGTGTAACAAAGAGATACACATTGGCTATAATTCAGATTTTATACCGTGTATATTTTTCAGAATCTACGGGAAAAACATAAATTTAAAGCATAGTTGATAACGGGCCGATTACCGCCCAGTATCCTTTATGTCTTAATTTAGAACTGTTGCGGTGAACAGAGGCGTCGCGTGTATCGAGCGAAGTTTCCTTCCGCAGGCAGTGAGCAAATAATAAGCCATCAAACTGTCACTTGTTGCCAATGTTTTGTTTACGTGTTTCCCTCGGAACTACAGCTCAGGGTGAGCTTTGGCCTCCTGAATAATCTGCCTCCATTCTCCGAGGCTGATTATCTGGCTTCTGAACAATTTAGTTTTTACGGTGTGAGGTTGTTAGCCTCACGCCCAACCTCCAAATCTGGAGGACCAGGGTGTCCCTCTTTGTTTGGCTCCTATCCCTTGACCTGTCTGGCATAGGTGACCCTACCAGTAGCTACACTACCGCCGGCATAGCTATCAAGGTCTCAGAAGCACTGAAACACCACCACAATAAGGTGGAGACACCATCGGTGGTGTTTGTTTACATGTACACAAACACACACAAACTCCGTGGTTTTTGTTCGCAAGCGAACTATACCGACCGAGCGACCGCCGCTTGTCGGCGAAGCTAGTGCCAACTTTAGCGGATAGTGGATGTCACGCGGTCAGCGCAACGAATCCCCACGGTCGTTAATTTCGGTTTTCAAGACCGGATTGTTTACATGTACTCCATAGATATTTTAAAGAGAACGTAAGGTCTATTTAAAAAGCAGCCTGCTTAAGCTATCACATGGCCGAGATAAATGTCGACCACGTTGGTGCTGCAGGTGCAGGAGTCTTCAGTTTAGCAAATGTTCGTATCCTTCAGTACAAATAATACATATATTAATATTAGTTAATATGTGAAATTAGAATTTCTTATTGCAGTGTGTTCAAGATGGTCTTCTGAGATATGGTGCCGTGTAGGTTGGTAGGTAGGTAGCAAGGTTTCGCGGGAATTTGCAGCCTCCGTCTTCACTCTAAAAGAGACAGTCTTTTGTCCTAAAGATAGAGGCGGAACCATTCATCTGAAATATTAGTACTTACCTAACAAACTTCATGGCGGCACTGCCCAGAAGGCAGTAATCTTCGGTTTACATCGTTTTATGTGTTCTAAAATATGGATAGGCCAATTAGTTGTTATCCTGTGAAAGATGTTTCTAAATGAACTGAACATACCTACAAACAAGGATAAAACTAACACTGATAAACTTTGTTTTTATGCCATATTTACAGGGCCTTTATGACGTGTCCTACGAGCAAGAGCGCCTCTTGCTGTTAATATTAATACGCTACCTTCTTCATGAGGCCACTAGCTAATTAAGTCAACATGAGGAGACTCCTTCGTTACCTTGCCTCACTGCTAGGCTGTTTTTGTCCCTATAAGCCTTAAGGTATTTACACGTCCTATCTCGTTCAGATTACCATGTTATAATAGACAGGGTCGAAGAAAGACATAATTCTATTTGCTATGTAGTTCTTTCACGAACTGCTTAAACGGTACGTATGATGGGGAGGTCGTGTCTGACTGTTGAGTTGTTCGTTTCCTGAGCTACATAACAGAATTGGTTTGGAGTGTCTGTGCTGCATTTTGTGGGACTTATTATCATGTTCACAAGATCCCGCCACTGGCCCCTGTCCTGAGCCAGGTGAATCCAGTCAGCATCATCCAATCCTATTTCATTAAGATCCATTTTAATATTATCCTACTATCTAGTTTATATTTTCCTAGTGCTTAGATTCCTTCCTGTTTTCCTACCAAAATTTTGCAGCAACTTTCTTCTTTCAAATGCATGCTACATGTCGTGCTCATCATATTATCCTTGTTTTGATAATGTATAATTTAATTGTCTTCGGAGAGGAATAAAAATTGTGAAGTTCTTCATTATCCGGTTTCCCCAAAGTTCTGTTACTTTATCCCTCGTAAGTATAAATATATTCATCATCCCGTTTTCAACAACGCTCGGACTATTCTTTCCATAATATGGAAGATCAAGTTTCAAACCCGTACAAAACCACAAACAGAATTATAGCTTCGTACATTTCAGTCTTTACGTTTTTAGATGATAGGTCTTGAACGAGAGGGCAAAGAATTTTAAATTTAATAACAGTAAACATTCCCAGCAATTAATGTGCTATTAATTAGTGCGATAACAGACGTAAATGATCGCTTGAGCTAGTGACTTTTTTAAAATTAAAAAGAACACTTTTCACTGTTTGCAGTCTGTTGCAGAAGACTTTTCAATTCCAGTTCATATAAACAGCGTTGTAAGATGAAGACATTCTGTATAGGATACTTAAACACTGATATATTGGGTTTTCGGACTTTATCCATCGTCCTGGTTTTTAAGATAATAAAAACACGACGTTTCGGACGTCCAGTGATTGAGGCTAGCTCTTTCTAACGGACCCAACAGAATAGGTGTTTTCCCTCACCTGAGGGAGGAAAGAGATCCAGTTTCCGAAACGCCGTGTTTTTATTATCTTAAAACCAGGACGATGGATAAAGTCCGAAAACCCAATATATCAGTGTGTTATACACCATCGTCAGAATCCTATAGTAACTACTAGGATACTTAAAGGTTTTAAGGACGTTACCCGCTGCTCAGATGGAGGACTGAACAGAGAAGGGACGCAATTTAAACACTGGTATCCCAAATGAAATTTCATAAATTCTCACGTTATTTAATGACTCTTCAACTAATACTATTATGCTTGTGTAGGTAGAATAAGATCAGGAGACAGAGACGAATAGGCGAGGACTGCAAGGAAGGTACATTCAGGCATTTGCCCGCAGAGGCTATAGTGCAGCTGAAAAATGTGATTGGAAATTGTCTGTAGTCCCGCCTTGTCAATTACTGTGTTTTCTCCAGCCCTTCGTATTGATTGTACGGCTTAACATGAAAGCTTCATTATGAAATAGCTTAGAACTTGAGAAACATTTGAAATAAAGCTGCCTTGACCTGTTTCAAGCTTTCGTCCAACATTTACTTGAAGAAACTGGTAAGAACAATGTAAACATTTAATTAGGATAGCCAATTAGCCGGCCGAGATTCAAACCCACAAGCTTCTGAGCATTAAGCTTGATTCTTAATTACGTGAGACTGTTTTGAAGTATTTTTTTTTATTACTTGGTGGGGTGGGACTGAGTTTACTTGGTACTGCGGCCACTTCTGGCCTACTGTACCAGCCCCAGATGATAGGTGAGGGTGATTATGGAGCAATTGGTGGAATGAAGATTGGCATGGGAAACCGAAGTACTCGGAGAAAATCTGCCCCAGCGCCACTTTGTCCACCACAAATCCCAGTTAACCAGACCCGGGATCGAAGCCGGGCCGCCGCGGTGGGAAGCCAGCGACTAACCGCTTGAGCTATGGCGCGGCCATTTTGAAGTATTTGTCCTTAAGGAAAAGATACCGGTGAGGTCAATTATAAATGCTCTTGAATTATATGGCATATGTTGAACTCTGTTCTAATTGTCAAGTTTCGAACACGTCGTCCAGACGGGTTCCGCGGCCCATCCAACCTCCTAGCCAATGGGTACCGTGGACTCATTCCCCAGGGGTAAAGCGGAAGGGACGTGAAGCTGACCACTCACCTTCAACTAGTGCCGAGGTCAAGAAAATGTGGATCTAATACATCCACTCCTACATACACCTGCATGACGTAGTGCTTAATTAGTTAAGTACAAGGACAACTTTACCTTTACCACACCCTAAAGGCGTATGGTGGGTGAAGGTGTAGCTCCATGTATTCTTAACCTTGGCATTGGCTAGAGGTGAATGGCCAGCTCAACGCTCTGACCTCTTCAATCTCTGTACCGCTTAGATGGCAGGTCACGTGAACCAGAGAACCGGTTTAGGCGCTGTAGCACCAAGACAAATTACTACCATTGCAGGGAATCGAACCCCAGCCGTCCTTCCACATATCCATTGACAGTAGTGACTGATATACATCAGCAGCTAATAATAAGTGTCAATATATTACTCCGAAACATTCCGGAAATTAGTTTCCGTAGACATCTCTTGCATAACCCGTGCATTTATTTATTAATGACCACAATGAAGAAAACTGTGAAGTTATAATTTCCCCTGAAGTTCTAACAGAATTCCTGGCACCACTTATATTTCCATCGCAAGAAAATGAGAAGCTTTCACGGCTCTGATGGTTCATGCTGTGGTCTTCTGTGTTACCTCGTTGTGTTTACTATGGCAGGTAGATACGTACGTGTCAGAGGAATATCTTCAGGGCTCTTCCCGAACGTTGATACCCACCTCCCAGATTACATAGTATCACAACCAAGAAGATGATATGAATTATTATGACGATGGAAATAATAATATAGCCAATAGGAATAAAGTTACAGACGAATGAAGAAAATTTCATAGTACGAGTTTCACTGTTTCTTCACACAATATTGTTAGGGCAATTTAATTACAAGTTATAAGGATGTAGCAGGATGGAGATGAACATAGAAATGCATAAATAATTTTGGTTACAAATCTTAAGAAATGAACTATTTCATAGATCTCGAAGGAGATGGAAAGGAAATATTAAAACTTACAGAAATATAGGCTGTGAATATGTGAACCGACTCACATACAATTCATTTTCTGGTTTCGTCGATGCCATGTTTTGTTCTGTTCTGTCTTCAACATTCAGTAATTAAGAACTGTGACCTTTTGTTGGTGGCAAGGTCATAGATTAAAGGATTCTAAAACCGTGTTATGTAACAATAAATCAGTGAAAGTGTGCTTTTCTTCTAACATCAACTGTGTCAAACATTCAGAAGAAATTCATGGTCATCATTACAATATTTTAGGTTTAATAATGAGAAACGACGGGCGAATTAATGAAAATGCTCAAAAAGCGTATTAGGATATCGAAAGAAGAAGACAAATACAAAAAAAATAAAGTAAAACAGAAACTGTGAGCACAGCAGATGGAAGAGACCGCACTGATAAGTAATATGAGAAAAGAAACTTCCTTTTCAGGTAAAAAGAGACGCTGTTATTCGGTGCAACTCGACTTGAGATCTGCAAATCGATCACAAGATCGTGAATAATATAAATTTTAATTTTACACGCCTGCAAAGCACATGATTTCTTAAAAGTTTTATAAATAGAATTATTACTTGAATGAACTGTTAGTTGCTTAGGTGTTTCTACCGTTCATTTAAATAACTAGCCGTGACAGCACACAGATGTGTATGATATATTTCGTCGATTAATTAACTAAACATATTATTTGAATTGTCTGTAGACGAAACGGTATCTTGGCTGAATTTCAAAGATAAAAGGTATAAAAAGATTCGCATCCAAGCCTTCTCTGAAAGCGGTATCAACCTCGGATCAAGTACGCCGTCGTGAACCCATTAGAGAAATAAAGTCTGGCTGCTGGATCACGTGGCGGCAATGGGTGCAAAACTGTGGCTTTGTAAAGCCGTGGTTTCACTGACTTCTTACTCGTTTTCGTGGTCCCTTCTTATAATGAAATTTCTTGTGCAAGGCGCTTAAGAAATTAACGAGGTGAATGTTCAAGTTAATCTCTGGTTTCGTCCAATTTTTCCTCTTTTAATAATTGATATTGATGTTACGGTTTTCTTTCAGTTAATGTGCCATTTACTCGTACTTTATTGAGAAGATTCTGAATAGAGTTTCTGTAGGAAATTCAAGCACATTTCTCCTGAATTTTCTCCATTTCTTCGCATTGTATTTCAACATCACAAAAGATTAACATAAAATTACCCACCCACTCGAGTGCGAGCTTATTCGTGTCCTGTACAAAGGAAATCTACTGCAGCACAGGATATGAGTCACTCGTGAATAAAAGTGTCCACCTCCATATATCATCGTTGCTCACCCATTAAGGAAGACGGGAAACGATGCATTGATCGCATAATAGAAATTTTCTGCTTCGGTTATCTCTCTACGTGAATGCTGTACATGACTAGTAACAACTTGCCAGATGTAGAAAAAGTAAGAAATTTGTAGTATCAGGCTGCCAAGAGAAACATGACATTGTGACATGTAGGCGTTTCTAGGAAACGAATTGGCAAACACTTTGCCACGGGGATAAATTCGTGGACGAAAACCATCGCTTGGTGTCCATGTATACAAAAAGGAAAAGGCGTAGACTTGTGGAAACCAAACAGTTGCTGCAGAATCAACAAAGGTTTCCTCAGCAACGGATAAGCACATAATAATACAGGAAATTTAAAGGATTTGGGATGAAGTGATCATTGTCCATTTTACGTCACTTTACCGGCAATCGCTTTTACTTCGTGAGCAATGCGACGACAATCTTCGGTCGTGAAACTGACGTCACAGCCAAGATTCAAACCCAACATCTCTCTAACAGAAGTGTAGCTCTTTACCGCTGCTCCATCCTGCTTGTTAATAATCACAGTTTGTTGCGTATTGTTAACTGTTTGTAAGTGAAATTATTAGCATTTCTCTGTGTGAGATAAAAACTAGAATTTGACAGATAAAGAGGTTTGCTCAGTAATTGACTTAATGGTGCGTAATATTATATAGAACCTTTCTCACCTTAGCATGTAATTAAGTGTGAGAACCTAATTAGTGGATATGTAGCTCTATATAAATCACGTCAATAATCAGTTGGAAGTTCATTAAATAATGAAAGTTGCGTGTATCTTTGATGGTACCACACAACAGAAGTTATTCATGTCAAAATTCAATATATTAACTTCACCTAGAACAGTAGGTCTATAATACATATCTGTTTGAAATTAGTTGACTCCAGTAATGAAAGCTGTAGACGAGAATCCAGTTGCTGAATAGTAAGAATGAGAGGTAAGAGATCCTCAATAGCCCTGTGACGTAGCTACGGGCTGGAATACTGTGGTTGGATCTTCGACATGAGCAGACATTTTTCTTTGCCACCATCAGATCTATGGCCACCCCCCATTCCAGTCATCCAGTGGTAATCGGGGACCGCTTCACCGGGTGTTGAACTTCAATATTCCTTTTCATTAGTACCGAGATTAAGATGTGTGGAGCTGTACCTCCACTCCCCATATGTTTTGCATGGCGTCGTGCTAAATTAAGCACAGGGATAACGTCCTTTTACCTTATATGAGAATATGTTGCTTGTTTTTTAGTCTATAAAGAGAAGTTTTCTCATCCCAGTGTTCGAGGGACGGGTTTGAGGAACATTACGATAATTAGTTCAGACTTAGTAGTACAGAAAGTCGATCCGGAAACTAATATATTCTGGCTTGTTATTTAACAAGGCACCCACCCATAGAAAGAGCCGGGATAGCGTAGTCGGTACAGCGACTGGCTACTAGCTGGACGACCGAAGGCTCGGAGTTCGAGTGCCGGTAGTGTCAAGATTCTTTTTTCTACATGTCTTCCAGACCGGTTCTGGGGTCCCCCAACCTCCTATCAAATGGGTACCGGGGGCTCTTTCCCCGGGAGTAAAGCGGCAGGGGTGTGAAGCTGACCATTCACCTTCAACTAGTGCCGAGGTCAAGAAAATATGGATCTATACATCCACTCCTCATATGCTTTCATGGCGTAGTGCTTAATTAGTTAAGCAAAAGGACAACTTTACCTTTTTTACTCACCCATAGAAATAAATCGTGCTAATTAAAGTCCTTACGCTTGTTTTATGACGTAGGTGATTATTAAGTTTCTGAAGGTTTACACATGCAAGAGCCCTATTAACAAGACGACCGGAGTAATAAGTCTCGCCGTCTTCAAAGATAAACAATAGGCCCTGCTATCCCACTAGAACCAGTCGGTGAGCACTGGGTTCCTCATGGTCGTTTACGTGCAGTGGCTAGGCTCGTCGAGATTTAGGAATTCAATAAAATATTTTTCTGTTTCTATTTAGAATATAAACTATCGTCGCTGACAGGTTAACAGTTCGGAAAGATCAAATATTTAATGCTGAAAGATGGGTCCAGCAATTTGAAGAATGAATTTTGATGCTAGATACCTGACCATGTATTTCAGATCTTGTCAGAATGTCTGCCGAGAAGAAATTCCCTGCCGACTGGCAATATTTCTGGGAGTATGGAGAAAGTTCAAAGAAGTTGCTTACTCAAAACGAGGATATTACCCTGTCTCAGCAGCTTGGAGGCAGCGGGTGGGTGTCAGCCTGTCGCTGCCCTACCCACGCAGCACAAACAAATCTTTGCTGCAGAGACAGTATGATGTCCTCTCGAGTCGAACCTTTCATTGTCGCGCGCATGGTAGTCGAGTTCATCAGGAAAAGATGTAGTAATATTCATTAGGCATTGTGGGCTCCGTGGCCTTCGTAAAAGTACAGACTGCTGTTCATTAAACAGCATTTTAAAGCCTTAGTAACCCACCATGAACAAAGAAAAATACGCGACACAGTTACTGTATGTAGCCAGTGACCATAGGTTTTGTGTAACCTGCTTTAACGAATATTTTGTCTGATTCAGAGTAAGGCTCAGTAATAGAGTTGACCTCATTATACGAGTAATATGGTGGAAGCAGAGAGATCGAACCTTTTTTTATTATTCCTATCTCAATTGAAAACATCCCATGATGTTAAATTAATTTTCGTTCAAAATTTATACCGTAATTTCTGTGAGATGCGACACGCTTTTTAACAAGAGCCTGGTTGTAAGCCCGAAAGGTGGGCGTGGTAATTACTTACCACATTGTCCTGACGATTGACGTCGGCCCCATGTTTGATGAGCTGCTTGACCACCTCCAGATGTCCCTCAGCTGCCGCCCTTTGCAGCGCTGTGCACCCCGACTGCAATGAATAAAACAGAAAAGAGCCGTTATGAAACAGATATGCTCCTAGAGATATTGTGCATAGTATTATGAAGATTACGTGCGATATACTTAATTTATAAGGGTTAATATACAGTTGCTCCTCTTTATAGAGCTTTCAGCCTATTATTTCCAATCTGTTTTCTACGCTCAGTACAAGTTTTGATGTAAATACTGAAGGGTTTTAGGGCAAAAACTGATACCAATGGCAGCCCTGAAAGTGGTTAAAAGCCAGTCTGGTCGGGCTATCGAGACGAGCTCTTCACGACGGAAGAAACTTAGTAGGAATATTCCATCCCTTGGCGAACGAGGGGTCGGAGTTCGAGCCCCGGTAGGGCCAAGAATTTTCACTTCTCTACGTCGTCCAAACTGGCTCAGGGACCCACCATCCTCATATCCAGTGGGCATTGGGGGCTCCTTCTAGGGGAAAGCAGACGGGGCGTGAAGCTGATCACTCACTTCCAACCAGTGTTGAGGTCAAGAAAACATGGGTCTATATATCCACTCCCCCATACTTCTTTATGGCGTATTGCTTAATTTGATAAGCACAGGAACAATTTTATCCTACATTTATGTCAGATAATGGTGTCAGTCAGTTTCCAAATCGTTGTGATTGAAAATGAAAGTCGATGAACACTGTGTGAAATATCTGTCATGTTCTTTGTAATACACAACCGTCAGAAATGCTTAGATTTTGTTTAATACTATATTGTTAAAATATGCGGCAATCTGATTGGATCTGAGGTCCTCTCAATGACGACTACGAAGAATGTTGTCTTCTGGGATGTGACACGTGTAGTCTGGTGGTGTCACATCCTAGAAAATTGTACCTTTCATTCTGTCAGTCCTTAAAAGCGTCTCAGTAGATCACTGCATGTTTAGTAGACACATCACCTGAAAATGTGAGTGGATGAAGTTACGTGTATATCTGAATAGTAAGGAAAGCGCGCAAGACCTCAGTCAGAAATGGTGAGCCTGTAGTGAGTCACAGGTATGATTCAATATGGCACCTGTAGGATGAATTTTAATACCGTCGTATTAAACCCGCCCAGGATATCTCATTCGAAAATTACATAAACTTGGCAGACGATGTATCTTTATAAGCTGAAGAACAGCTTCACGGGACCATGTTTTGCGCGCTTATTAATAGGAGTACTGCATGAACACGTGACCGCCACTGTGGTCTAGTGGTCAGAGCTTTTGGCTACAGATCCAGAGGTCCGGGTTCGATTCCAGGCGCTACCAGATTTTCTGAGAAGTAGTTGGTCTGGAGCGGGGTCCACTCAGTCTCGTGAGGATAACTGAGGAACTATTTCGAGGAAATAGCTGCTCCGGTCTTGAAACCCGAAATTAACGGCCGTGGGAATTCGTTGCGCTGACCACGTGACACCCTCTATCCGCGGTCGGTATAGTTCGCTTGAGGACTCAAGCTACGGAGTTTGTTTGTTTGCATGAACATGTAAAATAGACTATGTGAGTCGCAAAAACCGGAAAACTTTAATCGGAAGATTTAAACACAGAGTAACTTTTGAGTGTTCGTTGCAGCAACTCCTCTGTGAGGTAAAGCTCAAGCAAAAATATGAGGGCACCAATTTAGCTACAAATAAGGTGGCTGCTCTACATTTTGGAGATCTTTTGATTCATTCTATCCTTTCCGATAATTTCCATGGTTTCACTAATTTCTCTCAGAAGAATGTTTTCAGAGAAAAATAATATATTATGAATGGGAAAATATACTGAATCCAGAAGAACACATATTTCTTTTCAAAAGAGATTTCTGCGATATCGCATGCCTCAGTGTCTTTAGTATTTACTTTTCAAATTTTACAGATACAAACTAATCGAAAATTATTTTTGTTTTGGTAGATATTCAGGCAATCGAAAATACATCAAATAAAGTTTGGCGACCTCAGGGCCTTCCATATACTATATCTTTCCAATGTGCTAGATATTCATATTTTGGTCTTCTGAGTAAAATTTCTACCTTGAAGTTGAAAGCAATATATCATCCGAAACATCAGTACCGACCTATCAACTACACGGTACGTATTATAATCCAGAAGACAACAATACGAACATGTATTTCATGTTATGTAACATCTTTCTGCACGATGAATCATTCCTTCGGCAGTATATCATGAAGTTCCTTTTGAGCTCACGTCAAGTAGGGATTATATCAGATCGTTTCGGAAGAAAAATTAATTTCGTGAAGAAATTTTACTCCAGGTTCCAAACAGAGCCTACCAGATTTCATCTGAATTCCCAGAGTAATTTCGGAGATCGAACACAGGGACGGAAAGACACAATAGACGGACATGACCAACCACATCATGCGTGCCTTCGTGCACTTTATGGAAATGGCATAAAAACATATATGGTCATCATCATTCTAGACCTTTCAGATGAGCCATTTCCAATCTCTTATGAATCAGTCGTTCCTTCGCGGACTTATGGCTTTTATTTCAAGCTTAGATTGAATTTTATTTTCAACTTTAATTTTAGACTAGAATTGTTCGGTGTGTTTAAACAATTGCGAATAATCAGTGCAGCCGAATAAATTATAAAACCACTTACAAATAAATGAATAAACTAATTAATTAATCATAAAATGGAGGAATTTTCAATTGGGTAATAGGAAAGGATTCTCAACAATGGGTTCATAGCCTATTGTCCTGATGTTCATTTGGAAATTTTGAGGAAAACCACAAAAATCTCAGCCTAAACAATTAATTTAAATCTGGCCATTCAACTCCCGCGCAACTGGCAGGGCAGGTCGGAACTGCTTATGAAGTCTTCGTATATAAACTCTGACGTTCTCGCAGCGAAGATAATGCCTATTATTTCTTGACTTATTACACGATTTTCTTATTCTGGTCGGTAACTGCCAACGTTTCGAGCACAATGCTGCCAACTTACCATGAAGATGGAAGCAGGAAATCATTTCAAACTGTTGGTACTTGTTCAGTGTAAACCAGAGGTTATATGATTTTTCGGAATGTCCTATTGTCAGACTACATCACTATACCATAACATAGATGATCACAATATGAATTAGTCTGATTATAACTTCGTTTGGTCAACATAATCATTTTACGTTACTGCATATTTTTGTGCTAAGATCTCTAAATCATTGAAATAAGCGTTCATGAACCAACGAAATTAGAAATGTTTGCCGTTAATAGACATCTGTTCTATCAATGCGACTTTTCCTTCATTTACGCACATCATAGGCCTAGATCATCTGCATTCTTGCTATAGAGTCGTGTTAGGTACCCAGTTTAGTACTGAATAAAAAAAACATATTTATACCTACAGAAAGAGGAGCCACTTTCCTGCGGCGACCAATTACGGAGTGTAAAGATGTAAATAAAATAAAACAGTTTTGTTTCTCCATTACGCGGCCGTATCAGTTGCTGCGGTAGCCTTCTCATATTGCAAGAATATTGAATTTAACACCAGAAAACATGTTACCACGGCACACGATATAACATAGGAGAGGTTTGTAAATGCCGTCATAGCCTAGAGCGGTAACCGGCAAAGCCTGATGATTGGCTAGTTGGAATGAAGTGATCTGTAGCCAGAATCTTCTCAAATTGGTGTCCAGAATGTTTGTCGATTAACATTGCTACAGTCCGCGGAGGTTGTGATGGAGTGGTACTCATGCTGTCAAGATGTTACGGCTTAATAAATTGGAGCATGTTCAGTTCAGGGGGCAATGAAGTGAAACCGGCTCAACTACTACAGTAAATGATTTGTTTCTAAGGTCAATCACTGAGTAAAAGTTTAAAATAGAGTATATGCTGAATTTTACGCTCATAAAATACAAACAGAATAAATGATTGAGGGGGAACGCAGTAGTGTAGTTGGTTGAGGTACAAGCCGGAAGGTCGCCGGTTCAAGTGCCGATGAGGGCACTGAATTTTATTTAATTGACCTAATCCTTCCAGCCGCACTATAGCCCTGGGGTCAACTCAGCCTCTAACAGAAATGAGTACCAGGAATTAATAAAATAATTTTCCTGGGGAGTCAAGCGCGGCCGGCGCGTAAGGCTGACAATCTTACCTCCATCTTTTATCCAATTGTCTAGATAATGTGGGGACCCTCAACGTCTCACAACCCTATGGGTCTCCACGGCCTGTTACAGGGATACCTTTACTTTACTTTACTGTGATATCTACATTGAACCATCTACCATTTCGAACTATATAGGCTACATGTCGTATGAGAAATACTTGAACCGGTTAAAACAGACGTTCAAAATGTCCTTTATCACTGACTATTGAAGTAATTCAATTTATGATTTATGTGTATTTTAGGGGTACAGAGTTCATTTTCTACTTTACTTTAGCCAGTAATGAAGCCTAATTTTCATGTTTATTTTATCGAGTCGAGGCATCACTTTTTACCACACGTATCCTAGGTAGTTGGCGTAAAGTAGGTAGGTACCACAGTTCAGAACCATCATTTGCTTCAGTACAATTCTCTTCCTATCTCTCTCTCTCTCTCCTATATATATACGTATTACAATTCACAAATTTAATCGCGTCCACACTTGGCCTCAACGGTTATATCAGGAAGCTAGAGGTACTCGTTCATCCGCAGGGAGAATATCGTTTTCATAAAAATTAAGTAATTTAAACATGTAGTATATGGAGTTAGTAGACGTAGAAGAGGCCGCGCTATAGCAAAAACGGTTAGTCGCTGGCTTCCCACCGCGGCGGCCCGAGTTCGATCCCAGGTCTGGTCAAGTGGGATTTGTGGTGGGCAAAGTGGAGCTGGGGCAGGTTTCCTCCGAGTACTTCGGTTTCCCCTGCCAATCTTCATTCCACCAATTGCTCCACAATCACCCTCACCTATCATCTGGGGCTGGTACAATAGGCCAGAAGTGGCCGCAGTACAAGGGACTTAGTCCCACCCCACTAGCAATAAAAAAATAGTAGGCGTAGAAAATTTGTAAAACGTGTAGATATAATTTGTAGAAGAACTTAAAACAGTGTCTGCAATGATTTTGTAATTCTCTACTCTACTGGAGAATTCCGTGATGTGTGCAAATATATTGTGGCGTGCCACGAGAAAGCAGAAATGGATTAGGAGATCAAGGTTGATTTCCTAGGCAACGACCAACGTTCCCGTAATGGCGGTTAGGAACCGGAACACATCCATTGCTATACAACGGCTAGCAATCTAACAGTGGATTTTCCACCGTTACACACGAATTGTTGAGCAGACACGTATTCCCGAGTTCGTTGCGTAGCAGCGGTCGGAAACAACCCTTCGACAAAATATTCCTTATTGAGTCCGAGTGCAAGTTATAAGAGTCCAACGTCGACCAGAGACCAGCAGCCCCTGCGTGGAGGCGGAGTCGAATACCTCCACCGTGACCCTGTGTGTCTTAGGAGGCGCCGAAAAAGGAAGTCTCAGATTTGAGAGAGCAAAATATGGTCGCTAGTCCCTAGGGATTCGGACCCGAGAAAGACCGCGCTGGCAAGGACCAGCAGCATATGCCAAAGACAGACACGTCCTCTCGTCAGAGAGGGCGTCCCACAAAAATAAGGCCGTAACTGTCAATCGGTAATAATTAATATCTGGTCATGAGCCCCAGATGGGGCTCGACACCAGGACTTACTGACTGACTGGCCCTCAGTCGCAATGTGACTCTGACTTTGACTTGAGACCAGCGGAGGAAGCCCGTGTGGAGGCGGTTTCGAATACCTCCACCGTGACCCTGCGAGTCGTAGGAGGTGACGAAAAGGAAGTCTCAGATTTGAGACAGTAATATATGGTGTCGAGTACCAAGGGTCACGGACCCGAGAAAGACTGCGCTGGAAAGAACCAGCAGCATATACAAACGATGTACCCGTCCTCTCGTCAGAGAGGGCGCCCACAATAAAACAAGACCGCAACTCTGAAACAGTAATAAAGATCTGGTCGCAAGCCACAGATGGGTGCTTTATGCCAAGACAGACTGGCCGACTGACCGTCGGTCTTAAATGAGGCTCAGCCTCAGACCAGCAGAGTTAGAAGTTAGCAGGGAAGAGTTTGTATTTGACCTCAGAACAGAAGAGTTCTTATCCGACAAGCGACCAAGGACAGTTGAGCTCCAAGCAGAAGACACATCACCAAGATAGTAGACCAGAAGGTCGAGCCATAGATCAAGCGGTTAGTCTCTGGTTTCCCACCGCGGCGGCCCGGGTTCGATCCCGGGTCTGGTCAAGTGGGATTTGTGGTGGACAAAGTGGCGCTTGGGCAGGTTGTCTCCGAGTACTTCCCTGCCAATCTTCATTCCACCAAATTCTCCATCATCATAATCACCTTCGGCAGACTACAATAGGCCAATCAGTGGCCGCCGTGCCGAGTACACCCCGTTGAACCCCCCCCCCACTAATCGAATTTAAAAAAGAAAAAGAAAAAAAACAGTCACCAGTGGACTAACTGGAAAGCGATGTTCTCTACACGGTCCCTACGATAGCTACGTGATGCAACAATATAAGAGCTGCTGGGAGAGGTGTTTTCTGGGCGGTCCGTGCCGAGGTGATGTAAGCAGGGCGAGTCCAGACTTTAGTTAGTTGTGAGAGATTCGGCGGTAAGTAAGGACCTGACCACCGAAGTTGAAGGATCTACATCGTTGGAAGATGTTACCAGACAACGACTGGCGAAGACACAGCAGACTGAGAAGACTTAGTACCTACTGTAATGAACTGCTGAGAGTGTGAATTGACGATAGCGCTATAGTTACTTGTAATTAAAATATGTAAGTATTCAATAAATTCAATTACCAATCCAAACCCCGTCTATAGGTACTCACACAAGTGGCAATATATATAATTGTATTTTATAACTCTCTAAACGAAATGTAAATATATATGGCCATAAAGAAGCGAGTAAAGAGTAACTGTAGGCATTCCAGCAGGAAGTTGTATGAACTGTGCTTTTAGAGCATTCTGGCAAGCATTAGGGTTTCTTTCTTTGTTTTGTTTCTCGATGTCTCGTCGGTTCCACTGATGATGATGTCACTTGTTGTCTTGTGGTTTGCCCATAGGCAGTACCTCACGTGTTGTCACAGCAATCCTGTCACACTTCTTTCGGTCATCAAGGAGGCAAAAGAAGGCCGCTGTAGTCTATGTGTTAAATGTGTACGCCTTTGGTGAAACTGAGATAATTTTCTTTACCTTCACCACCGTATTTCTCTTAAGTGAGATTAATTTTTCTGAAATCAGCTTAATTTCCTTGGTACAGATTACATCCCTTTTCATAACAACTTAAAAATGTAACGGTTAAAATTAATTAGATATTTCATAGCGCAACAAAACCTATTTACAAAATTATAACATTTAAAATTATATCAACTTCGCTCTCCATTAGGAGAGCAGATTATGTTTGTGGCTGAGTTTTAGGTGCATGTGGCAGGTTCTGAAATAGGAGCATAAATTGTAAACAGCGAATTAGAATAAATTTATTAGTGTGTTTGTTTAAGCAGAAAGTCAAGAAATTGAAGTAATATACTTGTAGATGGTAAGGAAACTGTATGTGTAGACTATATACCGCTAATTTAAATTATTCTTATCATATATTTTCAAGGTAGTAATCTGCTTTGTACTCACAGAGTGCATTCGTGTGTTTCTCTTCATTCTGAGAAAAAGCGTCACTCCTTTCCCTATGCAACGTTAGCCAACCGGCCCCTTAGTGGAGATGCAGTTTGTTTTCTGTGAGGTATGAACTGAAATTTTAAATATTTTTTGGACGAACTTATCAATTCATAAAATAAAAGATTCATTTATTTCCTGTCTTTCAATTTTTAATTTTGTCTTATATAGTTCAATCCCAAAAATTTTTTAAGTTCTCATTTCCGATAACTGACTTTCACTAGATTTTGTGAAAGTTCAGTCCATCATAACAAATGGCCCGAACATTTTTAAGGAGCGGCACAGAGACTTAACATTTCAACCAAGCTTCACTTCCACATGGAAGCTGCAATTAATAATTCGTATGTCGCGCTCTGTTGATCTTTTCTGGTAGTTACTGATATTTATGTTCACAAAGAAGTGCATCATTGTTACATCGTGAACACTGAGAGTTTCGATATGTAAATTCATCCTGATGTTTTGTTGACACAAACTTCTATCAGCAAATGATGGCACGGGACTTTCTCTTCGGCTTTGCAGTGAAATGTGATACTTTTCTAAAGAGCGTCATTCCCTCGACTGTGTACTTATATTATAGAATACTTTCAACTTTTCCACTGCCTAAAATAGGTCGAGACTCAATGTGAATTAACTGCATAACCAGTCAGTTCTGAAGGATCCTGACGGTTGCTTTACACTCGGTACAAGTGAGTTTCTTGACTTTGTCCATCTAACACAATATCTCGGAAACTGGATCTGTTTCCAACCTCGGTTGCAAGGTTGAACAGGAACGTGCTCAGCTGCTTCCGTTAGGCAGAGCCCATCCTGACCACTGAGCCGGTGTTGTGCCTATTTTCACATTTCTTTCTCAGATAAATTTCTCCAATTGTGAATCAGTTTTGAGGTTCTGTGAAATGTAATAAACGTTGTGGGGTTCTAAAAGAGAGTAGGTTTTCCTGACTAGTTGAACGACTACTGTCTACTCAAAAAGGACAATGCTAATTGGGGTTAATATTTTTAAGTTTGTAAAATAAGTTACTGAGAAACTGACATTTATTTGATGCTGCCCGCTTTTGCCAAACATTCATGGGGTTCGACCCGAGCATTGTGAAGGCCAAGTATATCTTTATCCCATGTTTTAAGCCTGCCTGTCAGATTTGAGATTTTCACGAAGTGGAAGACTCATACTGCCGTCTTCTTTTTTATTGTAAGATGTGAACCGGTAGAAGCCATAACCCAGAAGAAATGTGTAACGTCCTATAAGCGAAACCAAAGATCAGCAGGTGTTAATAATTGTACAAATATTTTGATTTCGAGGAGTGCTCCAGTAATAGCTGTTGACATATCACAAGCTCTATCTGGTGTGGAATTAACTTATCATCCATGAAGTAAAAACGACCCATCAAATATTTCATTTCCTTTTCTTTTCATTTCCTTTCATTTTGTTATTTAGCGATCCTGTCAGTATCGAGAATTTATAGCATCGGTGATAAGATGATTAACGAATATGGAGAAGTTGGTGGAATGAGAATTGGTAGGGAGAAACGAAGTGCTGGGAGTAAACGCGTCCCGGTACAATTTTGTGCTCCACACATCCATCCAAAAATGCGGTAGGTTAGAAAGCGTTTGGGAACGAAGTCCTGAGAAGATGGTTTAGACCAGCTCTGTCCAACGCGGCGCCCGTGGTATATTTTTCTGGCGACCTCCGTAACCTCATATAATTGAGCCGATTTTTAATATTAATTCAAATTGTAAGACAAGAGACATTTTTGAACGTCTGAGTATATTATTATTATTAGTAGTAGTTGTAGTAGAAGTAGAAGTACTAGTAGTAGTAGTAGTAGTAGTGTGGCGGCGCCCGCACCTCCATAGGCATCAGTGAATTGTACCCGAGTACGTAAGAACGTTGGACAGCACTGGTTTAGACGGACAGGAGAGGAAGTAACAGAAAGATGGGGAAAATTACACAATTAGCAGATTCATAATTTCTATTCATCACCAAACTAAATCAAGAAGAATGGAATGGACGGGGACTGTAGTACGGTGACCACACATGCATTACGTAAGTCTTCAAATAGAAAAGCCGAAGGGTACAAAGTTCTTCGGAACTACAGGCATAGATCAAAATAATAAAATTAGTTTCAACGAAATGGGTTGCTAGGGTATGAATTAGTTCCAGTTGGCTCCGATAGGGTTCATCTTCCAGTTACTTCTCACCTAGTTCCACTTGTACTCATCAATATCTTGTGCTCAGATATATATATACAACACATATCCATTCAAAAAGGCCCGCTGGCCAATAGAAGCAAGTGTACAAACACAGGCCATGCAGTTTTATAGCTAGTTCTTGGTCTACATTCCGGTCTTAAGGAAAGAGAATATGTTTGTGAGATCACCATAGAGTGCTTCTCTGTTCCCCCTCAATCGTTTGAATTAGATGAGATTTTCAAGAAACTTGGTATAAAGCTTATTCCATTGAAAGACACCTCGGCATCGTAATTTTTAATTTCTTACTAACAACAACAATAAGGCATACTCGTGTACTTGTGACGTAGAAACGACAGCAGCGCCAGTTCAGTCAGAGTGCTGAAATAGATATTGCCACAAGTGACTATAGACGGATTTTGGATTTATAATCGGATTTATTGAACACTCGGAGATCGTAACTATAGCGCTATTGCTAATTCACACACACTGCAATTCACCACAACACGCACTAAGTTCTCACAGTGTGCTATGTCTTCGCCGGTTGTCTTGTAACGGCTTCCAACGCGGTAGCTCCCTCATCTTCCGTGTTCCACGGCTTCAAGTCCTCGCTAGCTGTTGCTACGCAACAACTTACAGCAATGGGGGCTCCTTTACTTCTCACGCTTCCACCAGGGCGACTGTCTGATAACAGCACCTGACTCGGACTGTTCTGTCTGACTGCAGACTCTCTCTAGACTCTCGACTCAGACTCGGACGAACTCGTCAAAGCCGAAGTCAAAGTTACTTTAAGACTGGCGGTTTACTGCCCGTCATTTCGTCTTGGCGTCAGAACGCTTTAGACTCACGATCAGAGATTTTTTTTTCAACCGAAATCGGCGGTCCTAGTCCTGTCTGACGGGAAGATGGGGTTGCCTCTCGATTCTCCAGATGTAGCCAATGCACGGACCCAACAGCACTCTTCCTCTGTTGAAGTGGGTGACGAATTACGTGTTCCATTGTATCGGCATTGTCAACCTGGAGCCGTACCGCTTGGCAACACTGCTTCCCGCAGCTCTCCTATTGTCGCGTGACGTCACCGCAGACGCGAACGTGACGTGTTCCTTTGTTGCATGCAAATGCGGTCGTGGTCACGTGACCTGGTAGTCGTGGAAAAATGTTTTACGGTGCTATCGCCTCTCAACGGCCATCTCTGCTGAGACTTTCAGCAGACTTGCCGCACTACATACTGCATACCATATATATTGTAAAATGAATATAGGCAACATGGTGGCCTTTCGAAAACTTTTTTTGGCAAAAGATCTGTTGCTAATATGAGATAACTATTGAACCACTGGACCTGGGCGTGTGATATTTGATGCAAGGGTAGACTTTGAACATACCTACATATCATTTAGGGGCACGTGGTAGCGTAGTTGGTTGAGTCACTATGATACAAGCCGGAAGGTAGCGAGTTCGATTCCCGATGAGGTCATTGGATTTTTCAGTTGACCTAATATTTCCAGCCGCACGATGGGCCTGGGGTCTACTCAGTCTCTAACAGAAATGAGTACCAGGAATTTTCCTGGGTGTAAAGGGCGGCCGGCGCATGAAGCTGACAACCTCACCGCCATCTTTGAGCCGATTGTCTAGAAAATGTGGGAGCCTCGACGTCTCACAACCGTGTGGATCCCCACGGCCTGTTTCAGGGATAACTTTACTTTTCTTACTTCTTTACACACTATTTAAGAAAGACTGGTATATATATCAACTACAGATATAGAGACGATGTGAATATTTGAGATTGTATCGGGAAAAAGTTGACATGGGCAAAAGCTTTATTAATCAAACAATTCTTTATAGAAATGATATGAAAATTATAGTAACAGACTCATAATAGTAAACATCTGACAATAGGAAATTAGGCTTTATGACCTCTGCTTCGAACTCGCTGCGTCTCATGCCGAAACTGTTACAGCCGGGTAATCACTTAACAAAGCGACGGTAGGGAATCTCCCAAATTCAAAGGCAGGAATGAGCTTGCTGAACATGTAATGACAGCATGCTGCTTCATGGCTGCCCCCTGCCCGTGTGACAAATGGAAGCACGCTGCCTGTCAGTTCCACTGTCACGCGCATATCAAACAGAAGCCAGAAAGTTCCCTCCTGTCATTTCCACTGTCACGCGCATATCAAACAGAAGCCAGAAAGTTCCCTCCTGCCATTTCCACTGTCATGCGCATATCAAACAGAAGCCAGAAAGTTCCCTCCTGCCATTTCCACTGTCACGCGCATATCAAACAGAAGCCAGAAAGTTCCCTCCTGCCATTTCCACTGTCATGCGCATATCAAACAGAAGCCAGAAAGTTCCCTCCTGCCATTTCCACTGTCACGCGCATATCAAACAGAAGCCAGAAAGTTCCCTCCTGCCATTTCCACTGTCATGCGCATATCAAACAGAAGCCAGAAAGTTCCCTCCTGCCATTTCCACTGTCACGCGCATATCAAACAGAAGCCAGAAAGTTCCCTCCTGCCATTTCCACTGTCATGCGCATATCAAACAGAAGCCAGAAAGTTCCCTCCTGCCATTTCCACTGTCACGCGCATATCAAACAGAAGCCAGAAAGTTCCCTCCTGCCATTTCCACTGTCATGCGCATATCAAACAGAAGCCAGAAAGTTCCCTCCTGCCATTTCCACTGTCACGCGCATATCAAACAGAAGCCAGAAAGTTCCCTCCTGCCATTTCCACTGTCATGCGCATATCAAACAGAAGCCAGAAAGTTCCCTCCTGCCATTTCCACTGTCACGCGCATATCAAACAGAAGCCAGAAAGTTCCCTCCTGCCATTTCCACTGTCATGCGCATATCAAACAGAAGCCAGAAAGTTCCCTCCTGCCATTTCCACTGTCACGCGCATATCAAACAGAAGCCAGAAAGTTCCCTCCTGCCATTTCCACTGTCATGCGCATATCAAACAGAAGCCAGAAAGTTCCCTCCTGCCATTTCCACTGTCACGCGCATATCAAACAGAAGCCAGAAAGTTCCCTCCTGCCATTTCCACTGTCATGCGCATATCAAACAGAAGCCAGAAAGTTCCTTCCTGCCATTTCCACTGTCATGCGCATAACCAATAGAAGCTACTGTCACGCTGGCCGGAAAGTTGCCTACTAGTATTATCACATTCGATATCCAAGGGTAGGCTTTCAGAACCACTTGCGTGATATTCAGTCCTTCATGCCATTCCTCTACCGCAAACACGTAAATTTTTATTAAATTTTAAGCGAAACAGAGAAGATATATGCCAGAATATTTCAAGACATTCACTGCTCTAAAAAATAATTTTGGCTTATTTTCAAAATATATCTCGTCGAAGTCTCATTTCCGTAAGAAACGCAGAATATAGACTATTTTATCACTTCTACAAATATTGATTGGAATATTTTAATTGCCTAATTAATTGAATTAACACTGTAGAGCAGAGTAACAGATAACAAGCCAATTGGCGCTCTGCTATACAAGAAATTCTTCGTCTTTATATTTGTTTTCATTTTATATAATGACTTTATCAGTAAAGCAGACTATATAATGTCGACTTTTTTATGTAAACGCAAAGGTTTTTTGCTGCGTTCAGAAGAACCTGCTGCTGGACTGTGTCATTAGCCAATTCAGTCCAAGCCACATTTGCACACCATATTTAGTTAGGGTAAATTGTAATATTATACTCCCCTCAATACATATTTCCTCCAATAGGTCTTTTCTTTCAAGTTTATCTTATAAATTTTTGTGCGCACTTCTTATATTTGTCATGCGAGACAATGTCAGATGTTGGATTTCCTAACAAAGAATACCGAGGGACCGCTGCAGATGTATTTCCTAAGGACTAAAGCCGAGAGACCGCTGCAGATGTTGCATTTACTAGCAAATAATGCCGAGAGACAGCTGCAAATGTTGCATTTCCTAACAAAGAATACCGAAAGACCGCTGCAGATGTATTTCCTAACAACCAATGCCGAGAAACACCTGCAGGTGTTGCATTTCCTAAGAAAGAATACTGACAGACAGTCGCAGATGTTGCATATCCTGACAAAGAATACTAAGATACAGTCGCAAATGTTGCATTTGTCTTTATTTTAAGACGCCGTCAGTGGCTTGGCTGTATAGTGTCGAAGGGTAGAAAAATAAATGGATGATGTCTTGAAAAGAATTAGGGAAGGAACGGTCGTGGACTTATCGAGATATTTTACAAGAATTTTGCTGGAGATGCTGAGGGAAACCGCGAAATACCCCAGTCAGGTTAGTCGGTCTCCCGTTTGAAAAGTCTAACCGAGCACCTCCCTAATAGAAGTGAAGAGCGTTACCGCTAAGCTAATTCGCTGTGCCATCTGCTCTTAAAAGTCACTCTTAAAAGTGCTTTTATCACATTCAATCCATTCACATAAATTCAGGAGATTTCTGACATTTGATTTGGAACCTCAGGAAATGTCCATTTTGTATTGTTTTCAAAATTTGGATTTCAGCTTTCAACTAGGTCATGTTAATTTCCGAGATTTATATTTAATATCCAACTAGGATAGTATTAGCTTGATTGTTTCGAAGTACGACTGCGTTAACTATGAATTATTTGCATTTCAGTCAATGTATATGTATTCGAAACATCTGGACTCAACGTTCGGCAAGGACAGTCTTAATTTTGGAGAGTCTGCGATATAAATGTTTTAATTTCAGCTATAACGGTAATTCCTCTATAGTGTTTGTGTGTTTTCTAGAGTTGTAAATCGACTCCATGATAATATGATGTGGGAACTGCCCACATTCAAGCAAACGTTGCAGTGACAGCTCAGGTACCATTACTTGAATGTGGGATGTCGATGTATGAAGAGACAACAACTTGTTAAACGGTTCAATAAATATTTATTCTAGTTACACAGTATACACAGACGAACTTCGGTTTGAAGAAGTGAAGACTGATAGCATAGTACCAACAATATTACTGCTTGCAACGTTCACATCACACCTCTCTGCAGTAGTATCACATCTGTTGTGATAAGGTTTTATGATGAGATCACAAATTATCCCAGCTAATTCTGACTAACTTCAAAATGATTACACAATGGAGATATAACAGTGTTAGTTAGTTAATTAGTTATTTAGAGAGGGTGGGTTTCCCCATGCACCGCGACCAGTTTGATCTATTGTGCTTCCCTCTATGATATTCTACCAGTCTTTATACCCTACCGATAAATGGTGCGTAACATCAGTCCCGCCGAACAAGCGAGTTCGGCCACTTGCTTAGCGGTGTCTATAATGCTTCCCCATCTATCAGAGGCCTTAGAGACTATTGTTGGGCGGGAAACGTCCTGGAATTTGGCTAAGTGATCCTCTTTGGGGAAATGAGGTTCTTTTACGTGCCGTAAAGTTACGACACGGGACCTACGGCTTAAAGTCCCTCCCGGAGGACTTGTTCCCTGAATTTTTCCGCCCTTAAAATTTCGACGACCTCCGCCGGGTATTTGAACCCGCGTACCACGACTCGTGAGGTGGGAACGTTACCTCTAGACTACGGAGGCCGCTTATAACAGTGTTAGTTCTATTCATAAAATGAACACGAACACTCTTCTGGCTTCCCAGACATTTTTAAACTTCTTATCATCTACACCTTCATTCTGCTAACATGAACGCTAAATTAATACAACACAAAACAAAACATAACGTGCAATTGGAATGCTGGTTCTTCCTGCATCATTAAACAGCTGAAGCGATCCATTCATTAAATCCATGTCAAATGACAGAGAGCAATTATTTCCATCATAGGAGCTCAGCATGTTAAGGATTATCTTCTGGCAAACTCCATCCTCACAGCATCAATGATGTCCTGCTTCAACTTAGCCATTTCCTTTCTCATCTCCTTCAGAATCTCTTGTTTGAGTGAGTCCAGGTCTGTAACACATGTCGTATCATGTGGCAGACTATTCTGTTTTGGCACCTGCTCCTTGATAGCAAAGCCAAACCATTTCCGGGGTGGCTTTGGGGTCTTCGAGCCAGATCCATTACCTCCTCCATCACTGGCACCAAACTTGCCATCCTTTTTGCTAGTTTTATCCCCCCAAGACTTTTTGTCTTGCCCCATATCTCCCTCCCGTTTTGCATCAATCTGCTCTTTCTGCTCCACAGCCTTTCTACGTGTTGCCAGAGTCTTTGCCATTTCCACCATCACACTTGACATGCCTGCCAGTCCACCACGTCTTCTGGTGTCATAGTTACCACTGCTTCCACTACTGCTTGTGCTGCAGCCACTGTTCTCTTCGACTTGCCTGTTCGATCCGCCGAGTTTGGCAACCTGGTGTTGAGCTGCCAATGATGATGTCTGCTCCTGCCCATCAGAACTAGATAACCGAGACATGTGCGGTGCAGGGGTCTGGGAAGAAGTCCAAAGACACTGAAGACATGGTGGGGCAGGAGGTGGCACACCTCTTTGGTGTGATGATGTGGGGGGAGCCAGGGCCATTGGTTGAGGCTGTGGGGTAGGGGGAGCTGAAATGATGAGATAGTGACGCAGTGGGACAGGAGGTGCTGGAGCTCTTGGTGATGGGCTTCCTGGGCTTCCTAAAATTTGCTGCTGTTGTGGCTGTTGCTGCTGGGACATTCTACGCTCCTGGTTGATTGCGAAATCCCCTGTCATAGTCCGGTATCCCGTATCTTCTTCACACTGTCTATTATTCATGGGCTGTTGATATATAGGTTCAGTAACAGGTGTCATGGGAGGGTGTCCCTCTGATCGTGAGATGTTATTGCTCAGCCTATCCAAAGCATAGAGCATGGCACGACCGAAGGAGTCGGCATCCTCCTTAGTGCTGAAGTTTAGTCCATACACCTGCTTGTTATCACGCCATTGATGAAATGTGGCTGTTGATTGGTTGTACTTCAGTCCTTTCGGGATAGCACAGTCAATCACCACCTCGTGATCCTGTAGTTTGCGCCCGACTACTCTAAAGGTGTTGTTCATTTGATATTGACAGATGAAAACTTTGGACAATTCTGAAGAGGTGCCACTTGGAATCCATTTTTTGTTCACATCGTCATAAACCAATACCCACGCCCGCGCCGATGCAATGATCTGCTCACTCATTTCTGAGCAATCCTAAGATATCTACACAATAGTTAAACACGAAATCAGATCAGTCGTGTCAATTTCACTGTCTGGCTTACTTCTATATACAACACAGAACTACGAAAGGGCAATATACACCTCAATCTTGAAGCAGACAGGTGGGAACCCACATTCAAGCAAACGTTACAGTGACAGCTCGGATACAATTTCTTAGCAACTGCGAGTAAACAGCCGTTGCTAGGTAAGGACTACAACAATATGTGACTGTGTGAAGCACTCACAGTGGATCGAGTGCTAGCCAATCACAAGCTAGGAACCAGTCGATGCTTAGCAACGACTGAGTAAGCAGCCAGTGCTAGGCAAAGCCTACAACAATACGGACAGGACTGAAGGTTAAATAATAAGAGTCGCAGGAGGCGACGAAAAGGGAAGTCTCAAATTTTAGATATAATATATGGTCGCGGATCCCAAGGGACTGGGACCCGAGAGAGACTGCGCTGGCAAGGGCCGGCAGCATGTACAAATGACAGACGCGTCCTCTCGTTAGAGAGGGCGCCCCACAAAAGCAAGATCGTAACTGTCAAATATCTGGTCATGATCCCCAAATGAGGCTCGACACTAAGACGTACTGACTGACTGATCGTCAGTCGCCATGTGACTTTGACTTTGACTTTGGAAGTTTGGAGTTCCAGTTCAGAGTTTCGTTTCAGTACAATGTTCAAGGTGTTGCAGTGTTAACTGTTGTTATCATATTACCAGTCTTCAGCCAACGACNACGTACTGACTGACTGATCGTCAGTCGCCATGTGACTTTGACTTTGGAAGTTTGGAGTTCCAGTTCAGAGTTGCGTTTCAGTACAATGTTCAAGGTGTTGCAGTGTTAACTGTTGTTAACATATTACCAGTCTTCAGCCAACGATCTTCAGTTCTTCAAGTTCGTCTGTGTATACTGTGCAACTATAGTAGATATTTATAGAACAGTTCAACAAATTGTTGTTCCTTCATATATCGACATTTCACAACGGTAATATATTTAACAACTGACCCTGATGTATAAAATCAGTGTTTCCTCGGAAAAATGATCCTCTTTTACATGTCACTCATTGCAATAGGCGACTGTCCATTGTGAGCGTCGGGTTCTCAGTTGCTCTGCAGATATTCCAGTCCACTCTTCAACAAGCATTCTTCTCAGATTTTGATCCAGATCATCGACCTCAATGATTCGTGATCTCCATCTCCCGCTAATGACATTAGTTGCAATTCAGAACATCGAGTTGATGAAAGAGCCTGGTTTCACAGTCTCTTACCAAGAGCTCTGCGGGAGCCACAGGCTTACGGTGCCCAGATCTTTGCTATTCTCCAACTTCCTGTCTGTAACAATGCGATTGTCTGACCGGTTAAATATCTTAAATATTGTTAAGAGAACCTTTGTTATCAACTCTGCAGCATCAGAACGCATTGAAGCAGGACACGCGACAAATTATTAAATAAACAACGACATTGTGGTTCAGTCGTCTTTAACGGTAGTTTATTCTTAATCTACGTGAAACTTATGATTTCGTGGGATGAAATTATTGATCGTTTAATAACATTCATTTCAAAAACTTTCACTTTGTTCCTGGGTAAACCAAAATAATATGCCCATTGTCCTGTACAGCTGCTGAAATGAAATTTGTGTGAAAAAACATCAGAAATGCATTTGGATGGGCTGTAAAAAAATGCATACTAAGATAACTAAAGAAAACATTTTGAAGTATAGAACCAGCTGGATTCAACATGTCGACAAGTTGCAAAACAACATAAAACCAAAATAATATGCCCATTGTCCTGTACAGCTGCTGAAATGAAATTTGTGTGAAAAAACATCAGAAATGCATTTGGATGGGCTGTAAAAAAATGCATACTAAGATAACTAAAGAAAACATTTTGAAGTATAGAACCAGCTGGATTCAACATGTCGACAAGTTGCAAAACAACAGGCTTCCAACATTATTAAAATTTAAAAAACCGCATGGATCAAGAACCGAGGAAGGTTTTAAAGAAATTACTGAACAAATGAGGCTGGAAGAGGTCAACAAGTGAATTAACTACTTGATTGTTAGATGATGATGATGATGATGATGATGATGATGATGATGATGTCAATGATGGTATTGTGTATTACCTTCCTTTATTACACCATTGCTTAAGTCATGAAATATACTTCACCATGCCTGGTAACCATCTGTTATATTCAACAAGCGCTCCCCTCTGACTCTGGTAAAAAGTAAAGTAAAGCTATCCCTGTAACAGGCCGTGGAGGCCCATAGGGTTGTGAGAAGTTGAGGTGCCCACATTTTTTAGGCAATCGGCTCATAGATGGCGGTAAGGTTGTCAGCCTTACGCGCCTGCCGCCCTTTACTCCCAAGAATATTCCAAGAATATTCCTGGTACTAATTTCTGTTAGAGTCGACTCCAGGGCCATAGTGCGGATGAAAGGATTAGGTAAATTGAAAAAAATCCACTTAATCGGGATTCGATTCCGCGACCTTCCGGCTTGTAGCATAGTGCCTAAACCAACTATGCTACCGCGTGCCCCCTCTGACTCTGCTAGAACTGTGAAGTGAGCCAATACGGTGTACGTTTACTACGTTATTCAACTGCAGAAGATACGTAATGACGAACCGTGAGGAAATGTAGATCTGGAAATAGGATATTCTGATATATTTTAAAGTTTTATGCCGCCGTCCAACTGGAGAACAGCCTATCCCGTCGGAATGGCCAGCGCTCTTCTGCGGGGAAATAAGAAAGGCAAGATACAAATTATGTAGCATACGCNACTCTGGTAAAAAGTAAAGTAAAGGTATCCCTGTTAACAGGCCGTGGAGGCCAATAGGGTTGTGAGAAGTTGAGGTGCCCACATCCTTTAGGCAATCGGCTCATAGATGGCGGTAAGGTTGTCAGCCTTACGCGCCTGCCGCCCTTTACTCCCAAGAATATTCCTGGTACTAATTTCTGTTAGAGTCGACTCCAGGGCCATAGTGCGGATGAAAGGATTAGGTAAATTGAAAAAAATCCACTTAATCGGGATTCGATTCCGCGACCTTCCGGCTTGTAGCATAGTGCCTAAACCAACTACGCTACCGCGTGCCCCCTCTGACTCTGCTAGAACTGTGAAGTGAGCCAATACGGTGTACGTTTACTACGTTATTCAACTGCAGAAGATACGTAATGACGAACCGTGAGGAAATGTAGATCTGGAAATAGGATATTCTGATATATTTTAAAGTTTTATGCCGCCGTCCAACTGGAGAACAGCCTATCCCGTCGGAATGGCCAGCGCTCTTCTGCGGGGAAATAAGAAAGGCAAGATACAAATTATGTAGCATACGCCTAAGGTACAGTTGTCCCTTTGCTTAACTAATTAAGCGCTAGCCATGTAGGCGTATGGGGGAGTGGATGTATAGATCCATGTTTTCTTGACCTCGGCACAAGTTGAAGGTGAGTGGTCAGCTTCACGCCCCTGCCGCTTTACCTCCGGTAAAGAACCCCCGGTGCCCATTGGATTGGAGGTTGGGTGAACCCCAGAACCAGTCTGGACAACGTGGAGAAGAGAAAATTATTGACCCTACCGGGACATGAAATACCACCCCTCGGGCTTCCAGCAAGTGTACCAATATGAAGAATTGAAGCGAACGACCTAAATTTGTTCAGTAACTAGGTACAGCATTAATTCCACACTCAATGCACAATTTTGTGAAGATGTGTATACACTAGCATCCGTACTTTGAACCACGAAATGTGGCAACTCTTCCAACTAACAAATTAGTCGTAGAATGAAAATTTCATATAGCCTACTTGGAAACTAATTGGATACACGCAGTAATATATAAAATTCGGATGAGTATGAGAGATTATTGTGGATGATGATGATAATAATAATCAGAATAATCGTCATCGCCGTGGATATTAGATCAGCAGTAATATCCTAGACTTATTATATTAGGGGTAGTCGGTTACCGGCGATCCTCCTTTACCCAGACCTCATTCGCTTCTACATAACTTCTTTAGTTGAAACATCAATAAATAACATAATAATAAGAGAAATAATAGTAGTAATCTTCCTACCTACCTGCCTATGCCTGTTGATCCCACTTTGAGCACAGGGCATCCGTGAAACGCTTCGTTTCACTTCAGTTTCTTAATCTTAATCGATGATGAGCCGGCCTAGCTTAGTCGGTATGGCGACTGGCTACGGGCTGGAAGACCGAGGGGTGGTATTTCATGTCCAGGTAGGGTCAAGAATTTTCTCTTCCCCAAGTCGTCCAGAGTGGTTCTGGGGTTCACACAACCTCCTATCCAATGGGTACCGGGGGTTCTTTACCGGAGATAAAGCGGCAGGAGCGTGAAGCTGACCACTCACCTCCAACTTGTGCCGAGGTCAAAAAAATGTGGATCTATACATCCACTCCCCCATACTCCTTCATGGCGTAGTGCTTAATTAGTTAATCACGGGGACAACTGTACCTTAGACAGTTGGTGGGACTCCTTGGACGGGAGATCAGTCCGTCACAAGGTCACTACATAACACTAACAAACAAAGAATAAACGCAAATATCCATGCCTTAAGTGGGATTCGAACTCACGATTACAGTGTTCAAGTGGGCGAAGAATTTTATGCCTTAGACGGCGCGCCAATTGTGATCGGCAGGAGTAATGATAACAAAAATACAAACTCCGTGGCCTTTAGTCCTAAGCGAAATATACCCACCGAGCCACCGCCGCTTGTCGGCGAAGTTACTGCCAACTTTAGCGGATAGAGGGTGTCGCATGGTCAGCGCAACGAATCCCCACGGCCGTTAATCTCGGTTTTCTGGACCGGCAGGCCATCATCACTCTGACCGGTATCACTATGGGGACCTCCTCTTGTTGTGCCGCCGCAGGTTTCGTGTCCACTGAGGCCGGCTTTCCTTCTTGTAGACGTGCCTCTATCTCTTGACAGGCCGTCATCTCATTATGGTTGGCATTCACCCTTTTGACGGTGAGTGGGTAGTGTGGGGGCCTTAATGCATATGCCGGCGTCCGCCCTCCTTCGCCGGCCGTCGCTTGTTTCCCGACGGTTGGGTACCCTTCCT
>NW_019732857.1:1062623-1122002 GCF_002891405.2 Cryptotermes secundus | reverse complement strand
CTCCGCTCGTGACGTCACCGCGCATAGCTGCCAGGATGCGGGGTGATTACTCGCCTATTACGCTAGCGTTACGTTACCGCTGAGGGGTGGGAGGGGAGCGCTGACTCACCCGCCGCGTCACTGCTGGTGTGTGGGGGGGGCCTCGGCTTTGCGCAACATGTCACAATAACAATAACATGAAATTACATGTGCTATCCTAGAGCATAAAAGTTCGTAGAACAAATTAAGGCGCATTCTGCACCTTGAATACTTCAGCTTATTTGGAGAAGCTAGAGGGAACAGTAAAGTAAGGTAAAGTTTTCCTTGTGCTTAACTAATTAAGCATTAAGTCATGAAGACGTATGTGAGTGGATGTATAGACCCATATTTTCTTGACCTCGGTACTTGTTGGAGGTGAGTGGTCAGCTTCACGCCCCGGTCGCTTTACCCCCGGGAAAGAGCCCCCGGTACTGACTGTATAGAAGGTTGGGTAGACCCCAGAGCCGGTCTGGACAATTGGAGAAGTGACAATTATTGACCCCTACCGGGATTCGAACTCCGACCCCTCGGTCGTCCAGCCCATAGCCAATCGCTATACCGACTACTCTATCCCGGCACCCAGGACAGTAAAGTAGTAAATGTAAAGATATCATTTAGTGTTTTTTTTACATAACTTACACTAATACAAGTTTAAATGATGTTATGTTTGTCAGATATGACTTTAAGTTTTGAACGGTCGCAGTGTTTGTAATTATAATATGTAATATATTTTCTCACAGAAGGCGAAGCTTAATATTGATGTCCAACGGGAGAGGTATTCTTGTCTTTCATGTTTTTTCGAATTCATTTTTCCACAAAGTTTCGGGGCCTTGCATTAATTTCCACCTGTGCTGCTGTTACCTCAGAAATTCATAGTTTACTGCGCACCGTATTGGTATGAGTATTAATGACAGCAAAATAAATATCAGCAAGGGAGGTTACTACCAATAGGTTACTGTCCATACCAAGTTTCATGACTTACGAGAAATTTATTAAGGAATGACATGTGCTGGTCACATAATTGTATACTCCCTTGAAAAATAAGGAAACTATGGGTGGGGGGGATGAATACATTTCGCGAAACAACAGAATTAAGAAGTAGAGCTGAGCCTGTTAATAGTTATTTTTATACTCCTTCACGTAAGAAAGGAATATTACTTAGATATCATCCTGTGATGTGTAGGGTTCATCTGACTTAATGGTTTCTGCGCCGTCTAAATACAACGTATTTCGTTCTTCCTTTATTCGACACTATTTCAGTACATGTTTCGGGCAAAATTGCCATCTTCAGGTCTAGAGGTTGTAGTAGTTCAGGGTTCTGCTGCTCACTATAAAGGAACAACGAACTACATTGCATCTAGACGACGCAGAAATCCTAAGTCAGAAATACGGAGTGCAACAAGATGTTGAAATATAACATAATGAGTAGGGTTGTTTGATACCGATCCAGCTCAAAGAAAGACGTGGCAATCTCAAACTCGCTTTCCAATTTGGCGATTATGATTCTGTTTTATTTATTCTTCACAAAGTGCAGAACAATTTAACGAAAACCTGAATATATTGACAACTGTCACTTTTAATCGGTCACCGAAATTAATACCACACATAAGTAGGTATATCTGTATGATTACTCGACACTATAATCTGTGGTATTGAAGGCGTTTTGAAATGGTCCTCTAAAAAACTTTATAGTTGCATTGCGTGTCCAATTTTGCAGTGTAAATTAAGTTACATGTCATCGTTCTCCGTTTGGAAGACTTTAATGTTTCTCATTATAAATCGTTAAATGAGCAAACAGTCTTGCCGCAAGGGACATGAACCTAACGACGTGTCTTAATCACATCTACGTGTTCAACATACCCTGATTTTTCATACTTTGCAAGTACCTGGGTCACATCCTTTTCGAAGGACAAACGACGATTTAAAATTAAGTTACTTCCTAGGAACTGCAAACATGAACTTAAGTATTCACAGAGGAATTCTTGTTTATACGTGTTAGCGCTTCAGCAAAGTGTTCAAATATCCAAGGAGACAACTGAACACCAGTAGCAGATGCCGTTCCTAGTGTTTGAGACGAGTACACTGTGACAAGATGAATAGAGAATGTTACGGCTCGTAACCAAGAAACACTGGCCCCACGAAAATTGTAGTTGCAGGTTGATACTTATAAATCAATAACGTATCGTATTACGGAAATGTATTTATAAACCATGCGTATTANATATACCGTGAAATTACTTGTTGACATAAAATTAAGTTACTCTTACTTATTACAAAATACTGAGATCGGAATTCTATTCATTCAAGAAAATCCGCAGAGATATTAAAGTGTTTATCAGGAACAGATGAATGTGTGATTGACCGTGATAGTCATAAACGTAAAAAAATATGTTATATTATGTTATGTTCCTATGCAATTTATTAAAGTGTATCTAGCACTGAAATTTACATTTTTATTTATATAGATGACAATTTGTAATACAAACTATGTAGTTGTACCATGTTCAAACCTGAACCTAATTAGGCACTTGAACAATCTATAAACTTCATAAGAACAGAACAAGAGCCGGGTCAGCGTAGTCTGTACAGCGACTGGCTACGGGCTGGACTGCCGAGGTGTCTGATTTTGAATCCCGGTAGGGTCAAGGATTTTCACTTCTCCACTAGTCCAGACCGGCTCTGGGGTTCACCTAACCTCCTACACAATGGATGCTGGGGATTCTTTCCCGGGATTAAAGCAGTCCGGGGTGTGAAGCTGACCACTCACATCCAACTAGTGCCGAGGCCAAGAAAGTATGAATCTATACATCCACTTCCCCATACGTCTTCATGGTGTAGTGCTTAATTAGTTAAACACAGGAACGACTTTACCTTTTACTTTGTAGGAATAGAACATTTCTGCGCTGTAGTTACGGATTTATCGTTGAATGACATTCCAAATAGAAATGAGACTTGTAATTCCGGTGTGAAATTTAATTAAAATAGCAAATAAGAATATAAAGTAGCGCGAATAAATTTGGATAGGAAGAACCAAACGAAATATTGTTAAAGTCTTATAAATTATTCCGTTCTTTTGTATATAGGTACCACTGGCCACGCGTCTGTGTATGCTCCACAGCCACGGATCGTGAATTGCATTCAGAAAGAGTCGGTTAAGTCTTGGCAGGGAGACCAGTCATCATGACTGAGGCTTCTCGTGAACTTCCTCATTCTTTTTGCAAATGTCAGAATATCACATTGAAATAGGCCACGACTGATTCTTCACATTTTTGCCATGCTGTCTATTACTAATTTTTCTTCCATTTCATCGGATTCTTAAAAAATCTACGCAGTTTCCAACGCGTCTTCAAATAACCAACCCACCCTCAGGGTCACTGCTACTCTAGAAGTTCACAAATAGACTAGCAGCGAGTTCTTCTTAATAATGTAGTTCCATTACGAAATTATGATTGATAATATAGCAGAACATTTGGGTTTATATTATTAATAACTTTGACTTAAGGGACTGTAAAGTGAAGAAATTATAACTTTCGTTGGAGCCCGAAATATCCGATATAGAGGAACCAGAGCTGTAGGGAGACATTTGAGCAGATGGCAGAACCTAGCTGGAGAGCCCAGTCCTAAACTAAGGAAGACACATCGGAACAAGAGAGGCACGAAAGAGAAACAGCTATGAGTGATTTCCGTATTCCGATAAAGAAGAAAAGCCTATCTTATATACCAACCTGTTATCCACGTGTAAGTTTAAAAGTAAATTTTCCATGGCTTAATTAATTAAGCAACACGCCATGAAAAAGTAGGGGGAGTTGAGATTTAGCTCCACCATTCTTGGTCTCGACATTAGAAGGAGTTGAATGGTCAGCTTCACGCCCCTATCGCCTTATTCCTGAGAAAAGAACCCTAGGTACCCCATTTGAGTGTGGGTGGGCTGCAGAGCCTGTCTGAAGTCTATAGAGAAGAGAAAATCTCTTCCCATGCTGGGGATCCTACTGGATTCCTCTGTCGTCCCGCCATTAGCCCGTCGCTATAACCCTAACGGACCGGAAGATATTTTAGCCAATTAACCCGGTGACAACTATTCCATAAGCTTAATCAGAGAAGCATAAATGAATGGCATTCCTACGGCCCCAAGTGCTGTGCTGAAAATCTCCTTAAAATGTACCAGTTCCTCACCAATTGTGGGAGTTTAGTCCTTGAAGAGCACCGTCATGACAGGCCTTATGGGAAAATTCGAGGTTAGAGGAACCGTGGCTTCTGTTAAGAACCGTCAGAGGCTGGATCCTAGGCCCTTCAAAAATAGCTACGAACCAAGTCATACACTCAATAGATATAAAATATAAAAAAAAGTCACAAACGGACGTACCACAACAATAAACTGAAAGCTAGAAGACTGGTTTCGGCTGCCAGTGAGGAGCTCTTCCGCAGGAAATGCGAATCCCTTAGTACAGAAGCCACCGATCCTTCTTTTTTTTTGTGTGTGTGTGTGTGTAGACAAATCAAAATCATGAGATAAAATAAAAAGAAAAAATACCACGGTTGGCAAAATTGTATACAAGTGGAAAACCGCAGATACCTGAAACCCTCAGTCGGTAAAAGATATTTGTTCGTCCGGCAAGTAATTTTCTCTGACTGCTTCGCTTCTACGTGTAGCTCATTTATGAATGTCACCAACTCTCGCTCCCCGATCTCTGTTTAATCCTGTTTTCCCACCTTCATTTTCACAGTATCTTGCTCTCATTGACTGTTCTACACTATGTAAGATTTGAGGTTTTCACGGCGGTGACTATGAAGAAAGCAGTCTTATGTGGAACCGTGTAGATGTTGTGTTAACCGACGTTTCGGAGAAACGTATAGCCTCCATCTTCAGGATAGAAGGAAAAATAATAAATCAGCAAGCGAAGAGACCGTGAGAACCGGTACAAGCAGTCTGCTTGCGGATTTCTTATTTTTCCTTCTCTCCTGAAGATGGAGGCGATACGTTTCTTGGAAACGTCGGTTAACACCACATCTACACAGTTCACATCCCAGAAGAATGATTTCTTCATGTTCTACACTAGTTTTCCATCTGCCACGTTTATAGTGTAGTAATGACAGTTTTGTGTTGTTAAGTTGTTATAATCAGCATGGTAAGGAACATAAACCCCCAGAAAGTGGGTGCCTAGATTACCTTTAAATATAAGATTACTATTCCAGTAAACTGTATTTAAACCATTTAATGAGAGCTGAAGTAAATTAAGTTTGCATTGCTGTTCAGTGCTGTTCAATCGCTGATGTGTTCAATGTAAACTCAGATTCTGCTGTTATCATTTCCAAGATATAAGTAATTTTGTTTCTATACGGTTAATAGTTATGAAATATTCTTGGTTAATTAATGACATCGGAACTTATGTACATTTAGAGGCGAGGTCATTACATGAATATATAAGAGATACAAAAACACAGGTTTTTGTACAGATGTTTGTGGAAATTTATACAGATCATGGCTTTAGAAATTTATATCTCTTAATTACTTTTTGAAATTTAATCTATATTTTTTAATTTGTTATTTACAATATATTGGTGCCTGCCGAGGAACAACCAGCCTGATTAATTTATTCAGTTATTTATGGTTTGTTTAATTACACTGCCAATAGCTCAGGTTATGTAACGTCTAAAGACAGGATGATTAGCGAATGATGAACTTGAGAGGAGAAGAAATGATTTGATCGTGAGCTAATTTGAGGAACTATAGCGGAATTTTCCAGGAGGGGCCGAGGAGAACCAAGAAAAAACTCAGTCAAATTAATCGGCGTCTCGGCTGGTATTCGAATCGGGCAAATTTGAAATGTAACCCGGAAGCATTGCGCTTGAGTAATCTTGCCACCAATGTTGAGACGCCACTCTCACTGACTTGAAAGGCTATAGAATATTGTCACATGTTCGGAATCCAGAAGACCCTTCCATAGTAACGCTAGAACAGACCATTGCATAGGTAGCGACAATAGCGGTATTGTAGCCCCAACAGTTGGTCGTTGCGTAGCAATCGCAGAATCAACAACGCAGCGTTTCCACGGTTATAACAGAGGGTTTATTTGAATAGCAACGGCCGAGAGTATAAAAAGGGGTTGAATGCATTCGCCGAGACAGTCTCGGGGCAGATGCCGAGAGATACAGAAATAAGTCTTGGAATAGGCGCCGCTGAAGACAGTTGAAATATAGCAGCCGACAGCGGAACAAGAAATAATCATAACAGTGAAGCAGTGGATAATGATTGTACTCGTAAGTGTATGAGCGAAGCGTCCAATAAAGATTCGCTGAATCCGAGACCCACGCATAGCTATTTGTTGCGTGCAATACCCAACACGTGACAATATCAACAATTAAAGTGGGCACGAACTGTGATTTTACGTTTTGGAAGATCAACGAAGGAGACGGTGAAGGTGCCTGAAGCTACTGGAATGGGTTCTATACGACTGAATAATCACACATCTTATAATGTCTCAACAGAAGCAAAAAAAAAAAAAAACCAAGCACTGAAAGAAGAATAATGAAACGGACCTTCAAATTAATTTTCTCGCAAGCGAACTTTAGAAACTAGAAAGAAACATACCATGGAAACTGAAACAGAGGCAAAGCAGTATTTAGTTAATTAATTCCGTGGAGCTGAGATGTTCCTGAGAAGCCGCCAGTCGCTCAGCCACTCAAGAATTTCCAAACATTTTCTGGAACCAGGAAATTCATTACCATATTCACAAGAGCCCTCCGCTGGTTCCTATCCTAAGCCTCAACAATCAGGTCCATACCACCCCCACCTGTCTCTTTAAAATCCATCTTAATATTATCCTCCAACCTACGTCTACTCTTTATCCGGCCACAACACAGATTAATTTGTTTAGGTTGTGCTCTTATGGATCATGACACCATGGATCCTGGTAGATTAGTTGCTAATCAACATTTCAGAAGGATTTTCTGCATCCGTCTTTTACTTTGAAGATGGTCACAGGAGTCTCCTCTGAAACGTCGGTAAGCACGTATGAAACTATGAGGTGTCATAACATGGAAAACCACAGTCTAATTTTTCACCACCTTGAAAATCTGAAATCTCATACAGTCTAATATTGTCTCTTTCATAGATGAAGTTTTAATAGAACTTCTAAATATTCTGAAAACTGCTTGTCATAAAATTTTATAAATGGCGTAAACGTGGGTATTGCTGAGATATAGATGTATATACATTTTGACATATGTATTTAATAAAATACAGGCAAAACGATGTAATCATCTATTCTTAATTGAATTCATAGCCTTGAAATCTACACTGCGTCTTGAATTTTTGCGTTAATCACAGCTCAAAACAGAATATTAAAATTTTCGCTAAGACGCTACACACATGTGTATCTGCAGGAAGCGACATAAAAACACACAGGAATGCAAATTCCCTTTGAACACATTCGGAGGTTTAAGCTCAACGTACTCAGAATTCAATGGCCTAATATAAGAATTGACAAATGTCATTATATACTGCGTGTATAACTACAACGAAGAGACCATAGCAACACAAGAGCCCACTCACTTACACACTCAAGTGTGACGACCCTGTGAATGTAGTTCAACGAACACTTCCTGGTTTGAGGAACATATTTGTTTCGTTTATGAAATAGGCATGTTGTGTTAAGTATGAATTTAGCTGCATGCGGCCATATCGCGACTTCTTGACCGAAATCGTTGTCTGTGCAGTAGTTAAGGAGGTGATCAACGGTGCTTTAGAATGGCCACACGTTGAATGTTGTTGACGGTGTATTCATACAATACAATACAATTTTGGGATTAACTTCCACATTTCATTGTATACTTTATGATGCGGGGGGCAAGCGGTAGCGCAGTTGGTTGAGGCACTATGTTACAAGCCGGAAGGTCACTGGATCGTATCCCGATGAAGTGGATTTTTTTAAATTTAGCTAATTCTTCCAGCCGCACTATTGCCCTGGGTTCAACTCAGCCTCTAACAGAAATGAGTACTAGGAATAGGAATATTCTTGGAGGTAAAGGCTGGTCGGAGCGTAAGGCTGACAATCTTACCGCCATCTATGAGCCGACTGTCTAGAAAATGTGGGAACCTCAACATCTCACAACCCAATGGGCCTTAACGGCCTGTTACAGGGATATCTTTATTTAATGATGCGGTTTATAGAGTGAGGATATCCAAGAACATATTGCTGAGGAGAATATCTGGATTTAAGAGAGACAAAGGAATAGGCGAATGGAGAAATGGAGGTTCATAATTTGTCAGGGTGGTCAGATGAAGTAGGTTGGCAGGGACATGGAGCATGAAGAGTGCGTACAAACCTTTAGTCAAGGAAACCTCAAAGGAAAAGATCAATAGGGATACTAGGACGGAAATGGGTATATAAGTAGATCTTACAGAAATATGGCCTGACCTTGTGGGATGGATTAATTTGTCTCAGGACATGTCCAAGTTGCCGGCTCTTGTGACCACTTAAATATATTAGGGTTCCATCAAAGTCGAGTAATTCGTGAGTAGCTGAGTGACTATCAGCTTCTCACGAAGAATTCAGCTCCACTGTATTAGTAATAATTTCTGATTGATTTTGAGTGTTTTAGATAAGAACTGAGACCAGAGCAGTTCCAAGTCGCGAACGATCAAAGCCCGTGATGTGAAGAAAACAGAAATTCCACCAATTTCGAAAATTTATGACACTAAATACATGTCCGGGATTATGTTATGAAATAGGTTCCCTCCACCCTAGGATTCGGGAAACGCAACCTTGAAAGACGGAATGAACACGTGATCGGCTCCTCAGTAACTTGAAATAACGACTGAAAGTTGCCGATTGGTGAATAGGGAAGGAAGCATAGGATAACTTTAGGCAACGAGACGCGTCTAAATAATGACTGAAATTTTAAATGCTTTGGAATCCAACTGTCCTTATACGTGAAATACCTAGGTCGACACCCATTCCCGGAATCAAGGCCCAGTGCTGGAATGTGGAGCTAATGACTTCGAATTAAATTAATAAAAATTAATTACATTACATAATCAGAGTCCGCTAGAGCGCATGTGTACAACAGCTACAAAAACGTGAACATCTTAATAAAAGAACGCTATAAACTGAGCTATGAATACATTACAGGGCTCAGAATCCCGTTGCAGTATTAAGTACTTCTTCGCATACCATTAGGTAATTTATGTCCGTATGGAATAGACAGCAAGCCGTCAACTAACTTGTACATTTTTAAAATATTTCACAAATTTAATTTATGACACAAAAGAAGGAAGCTGATATAACTTGATGGTTCGAAAATATAGACGTATACAAGGCCCAGTGATAGCCGTAATGGATGTAGTGAGGTAAACCGACGTATGTTATAGGCAGTTAAAACAAGGCTGGATGACTTCAATAGGCCGGTATTTCTTCGCCTCTGAATTCTGTGGCACCTGCGGATGTATATATGTGAGAAATGTATTGTTCTTTATTATACTGTCAGTGTCTCTTATTGAAATGTTGTGTTTATTGATGACAATATCCCGACAGCTTCGAAGAAGGGAGTCGAATGAGCAACTTCAACATTTTATAATCAGAATGAATGAATGAATGAATGAATGTAATATTATATATTTTAGGTTTTCATGGCCCTGAGTCTTCTCTGGGTTGTGACGCCGTACTGTCTATTGGGTGTCTTGAAGAGGCAAGCAGTATATTCTTCCGAAACCGCAATACTCCAAACTTCGACCTTCTTACAGTCAATTCAAGTGATATTCGAAAACACGATTGCATGATTTGTGTTATAGAAATGACTTTTGCTTNTTTTCGAAAATATTTAACAGTACTCAGACGTTCAAAAACGTCTCTCGTCTTACAATTTGAATTAATATTAAAAATCGGCTCAATTATATGTGGTTACGGAGGGCGCCAGAAAAATATACCACGGGCGCCGCGTTGGACAGGGCTGATATAAACCTACATAATGAATAATTAAATCGTATAATTTTCGTTGTTTGTATAGCAGACTCTGATACGAATCCCACTTAATTTACGTCACGAATACTATTGATAGCCATTTCATTTTTATTGTGTCGACAAATCCATATACCCTGACATATAAATTCTGGATTCCTAAACAATATTTTGGTCCATCAGGCTGTCTTGATACCTGAATAGGGTGTTCCACTTTCTGAGGACGGAAATATTTAGAAGTTCAGTTCAAATTGTATCAAAGGCACCACAAAGTTACAAGTCAGTGAAAACGCAGATTGTATCTCGTGACGGACCTTTCGCTTGACGTCCTTTCTGTGGAGGCATCAGTCGTTATGCTGCGGCTGTTGCGAGGTGCTTTACCTGCGCTATTGTGCGTTGTGGCACCGTTCAGCGGAAACCGTTCCCGGCCACTGGCTGCTGTCATGCCGAAACGGGAAAGATCCCGGAGTGAGCAAGTTGGGCATGGTAATTATGCAACATGAAGAATGCTGCCCTTGGGCTCTCTGTCTCTTCGGTGGACAGCAAATTATACACTGCCTCAAAATATTGTCCAGAACAGAATTTTTTCGCATAAATATAAATATTTGTCGTATTATAGCTATCTAAGGACACTGTATCACTTTCAGCGGCCATTTATATTCGGATGTTTTCAAAGGACGACCTCCTTCGTGAAACATAAAAAAAATGGGACGGAGCAGGTGCAGCCNTATTTGTCGTATTATAGCTATCTAAGGACACTGTATCACTTTCAGCGGCCATTTATATTCGGATGTTTTCAAAGGACGACCTCGTTCGTGAAACATAAAAAAATGGGAAGGAGCAGGTGCAGCCTATTTCATTGTACTACTCCGAAATTGGCCTGGAAAAACTGAAGAAAACAACGGAGAACCTTAACATTGTCTGTACTCGTATTCTGACCTAAGTTAAATCGAGTATATTCTCATTTCCAAACAAGGCAGAGGTCGCTGTCTTCGCTGCTGCATCCAGACTGGCTTCTGAGACCACCCACACTCCTGTCCATTGGTTACCGAAGGCTGCTTCTGTGGAGTAAAAGCGGCCGGGACATGAAGCTGACTACTCACTTCCATCTAGAACCGAAGGTTAAAAAGGAATGCAGTTAGAGCTTCACTCGCCCGTATATCTTGATGGCGCGGTGAGCAATTAATTAGGCAGTGGCACAGTTTTGCCTTAATTCTATGCAGGTTCTGATGAGCGGCTTGTAGTTTCTTACCTGAGCGCTGTTTCCGTCAAGAGGGACAAGAATCTTTGCATTTTATTTTAATTTTTTAGACTTTAAGTGGGTGCAAGGAAATGTGTGTTGGGGCAACCAGGCGACCTTTGATAGTTAGTAGCTCTCTGCTACGTAACAAGATTTTCTTGTTAAGTGGAACTATAAATTTCAGAGCTGAACTCGGTTCGAGAATTGAAATACACGTATTCTTAACACTTTAAGTGGATACACTGCAAATGACTTATACACACTCAGATTATATTAGATATTTCATTACTTGGAACATTTCATTAAGGATTTCCATTAGTTATATTCAGTTTTCATTAGGAATTGAGACATCTGCTTTTTTTTAACGTTTCTGTTTGTGGCGTTTTGAAGTTCAGGCGCTGGCTTTGTTCCATTAATATCCAACCTGATTTTTAATAACCGAAGCGTATTGAATTATACTACATTGTCTTTGGATCCGTCCAATCACAGGCTGTTGCTGTTGTTCGCCATGTTGTGTCCTCAATGATGGCCATCGTCCCAACGAAATGCAAGCCGATGAACTGATTGAAGGTTATATAAGTTGTTCCTTGTTTTAATTCATGTCTTTCTGCCACCTTCAGAGAAGAGTATGAGTTCGAGACCAGAAACAGAATGCCGTATAAAACAAATATTCTGTTCCCGATGTTCCTCAGATACAAATTATCAGCTCTGAAAATAAGGCAAATGGATGAAGGTGCGGGCATTGTGGGGTAGGTCAAGAACAGAAACAAATGATTCGTACGAGAATAAATCGATAAATTAAAAGCAGTTTCCTTTCTTCTATTTTGAACATAACATAAAACATCCTCGAGTTCGTCATATTGGCAGTTTCCTCAGCATTATAAAAATGTTCAATATGCATTTGTAAACATCGCGATAAGTCCCTGCAACACCAAACTTCGCTTCTTTAACAAATTGCGTTAAGTTTTCTAAGCACCCTGAAAGCTAAGTAAGTAAGCAACTACTCCACGGCACTGAAATTGTTGAAAATGTAATATTCTGTAAGCAAATCAAGACATATCCAGACTTTTTGGAACAAGGAGGTTCATTAACTTGTTCACAAATGCCAACCACTAGATACTATGAGGACCCATTGAACCCACGTCACAATCTCATTCTGGTGCTTTAACACCCTCGTATTCGCTTACTTGTCTCTGCAGCACTAAATATGCTGTCATACTGAGCGTCGTGATCGTACTGTCATAGTTTCTCGTATTCGGAGGTACCAGGTTCGAGACTTTTCACTTTCCGAAGCTAATATTGTGAGAGTAATCTGAAAGGGGCCACAATTCAAAGCAGTCGCATTATGGTCTTCTTCAGATCTCATATGGCACTTCACAAACTCAGAAGTTTTGTGGCGTTAGTACTTCCACACAGCCTATAGTGTAGCTTAAACTCCTGAGGTTGAACGAAACTGCTGTGTAGGAGATTTGAAAGTCTGACGGCAGGTTCCTGGAAAACTACCCGTAACGCCTTCTCATGTGTTCATTTGTAATAACACTAACGCTACAGCCTTGGGTGAGCCTTGGCCTCCTCTACAACCGGTCTCCACTGCTCTCTGTTCCTCATCTTCTCTATCCATCCTTTCACCTTCATCTTCTTTGGACCGTTCTCAACATCGTCTAGCCAACTCATCCTGGGTCGTCCTTTTCTTCTTTTGGAATATAGTCTTCCTTTTAACATTCTCTTTGTCATTGCATTATCTTCCATTCGTTCGACATGTCCCAACCATCTGATTCTCTGTGACTTGATAAATCTTACTATATCTTCTTTCAGTAATGAGTTTATCTCTTCGTTGTATCTTATCCTCCATATATTATTTTCCATCACTGGTCCGTATATTTTGCGTATTATTTTACTCTGGAACATTCTCACTGCATTCTCTTCTGTTACTCTTAAGGTCCATGTTTGTGCCCCGTATGCAGCAACAGGTCTTATTAATGCAAGATTTGAGGCTTTCACGGCGGTGACTATGAAGAAAGCAGTCTTCTGGGATTTGGCACCGTGTATATGTGGTGTTAACCGACGTTTCGGAGAACGTATCGCAGACTGCTTTTATCGGTTCTCACGGTCTCTTCGCTTGCGGAATTCTTATATTTTTCCTTGTACCCTGAAGATGGAGGTGATACGTTCCTCCGAAACGTCGGTTAACACCACATATACACGGTGCCAAATCCCAGAAGACTGCTTTCTTCAGGTCTTATTAATGTTTTGTATAATTTTAGCTTGTTCATTTGTAATATTCATGGACAAATGACGGTGCAGTAACTGAAGAATATATTTGCTGTCTGTACAAAAATTAATTTACGATGTTTTTCATGCGACATTTTAAGATTTATATATCTTCTTTGTTACTGGATGCAGTCGTGTGTAACTTTCATAGACCGTTCCTCACACTTTGGAAATTTGTTTATTTGAACGCACTTTTCTTTATTCATCAACCGACCGCAATTTCCATTACAATTTAAATGCACGTGAAAGACAAATATCCTACGTCACTGAATAGACTAAAACAGACGTCTGCCATTTTCAGTTACAGAGCAATTTGTTCTTTCTTCTTTCGCCATTCTCTTCTGATACACTTCTGTTATTTGATGTTATGAAGCAGGCAACATTGTTTAACAGTAGTTGTATGCAAATCTGGTTTATCTCCAGTGATCTTGTTCACTCAGAACTTCAGAGCAGGTTGTGTATGTTCTGGTTAGATCGAACTGAACTCGACTCATGCTCTTGTAACTGGAAGAATGATGGGTGACTACTGAAACAAAAGGAATGACCATAAACGTGATCTTGAGTTCGGGTCGGACAAGTCCCTCTAGAATATATAATACAGCACTCACTAATCAGGAATGCCCTTCAGATAACTGTCTGCCTGACAAGCAAAATGTACATAACTTGCTTAAAAATACACGACCCTGAATAATTTGTTATCCATATTTTAGAAAGTAAATAAGAAAGCAAGAAAACCATTGTGTTCTTCATTCATTTCTTATTGATATATTATACTGAAATACAAATTACATATTTAATTACTTGCCAGAAATGAAAGACCACATTTTGTCGTTTTTAATAAACATTTGAGAAAATTGTTATGATTTATATCTTCTTATATTTAAATTTCGTTATAAAATTCTTTTAATTGTATGAAACGTTATTCTGAGATATGTTAATTTAGTGACAACTGCTTCCTTCCGAACTGTCCTTTTCATAAACAAATGCTCTGGTATAACTATGATGAATAATGAATTATATGGTAAATTTCTGTAAAATAAGACATAAACTATAACTATGAAAACTGGATGAATTTTTTAAACTAAATTCGAAAAATACGTAATGAACATGGAATAAATTAAACGCTTGTTTAATATCAATATTTGTAACAAATTTTCACGTTAACGTGGAAGATCGTAACAGGATTATTTAATTTCTTACTTTCTTATAGTACTTTTCCTGTTGGCCTTGGGTTCTATTCAGTCTCTAACAGAAATGAGTACCACGAATCTTCTTGAGGGTATAGGGGGCTGGCGCGTAAGGCTGACAACCTTATCGTCATCTGTGAGCCGATTGCCTAGAAAATGTGGGAGCCTCGACGTCTCACAACCCTATGGGCCTCCACGACCTGTTACAGGGATAATTTTCTTTTCGTCTTTTCGTGTGTAGATATAAGTCCGTTTAACTGCATGAATAGTAGTAAATATTCGATTCCAACTAAAATGTGACTTTAGCTGAAGTTTGTTAATTCAGTGCCACTGCCGGATTTAGTTTCTTATAGCCTACCTTCATGCTATAAAAATTGGGCTTTGTGTAAAAGTTTATTCGATCTAAATTTCTTAAAATTAAGTATGTCTCGGAACCGGTAGCGAACTCGAGGCTGGAAAAAGTGCCTGTCTATGTAGCTTTATCAACAAGACCCGTACGGTGAGGGATCTTACTGGCACATTAAATTCTGTCTTAATTAATGTATTTATTTATCTTCTTATCTCGTTCTACTCTCCGTTTGCTACCTGCATTCTTACTTAGGAAGTCATTTCTTGTGTCCAAGCAAGAGTGGAAAGTTGTGTTCTGATTTGATCTTAACATATTTTTAAATGCTTTCTTTGTAAATTTGCACGATGGAAGGTGCGGCTGCTTGCGACAGGGGTAAGTTAAACCTGTCGATTTAAATTATCAGACCGTTGAGGTGCCTTAATTTTTATTTTTTATCCTGTTCTCTCTGGGTTCGACTCAGCTTCTAACAGAAATGAGTACCAGGAATCTTCCTGGGAGTAGAGGGCGGACGGCGTACAAGGATGACAACCTTACCGCCATCTGTGAGCCGATTGTCTAAAAATATGGGAGCCTCGACATCTCTAGCCCTGTGGGCCTCCACGGCCTGTTACAGGGACAGATTTACCTTACCTTGCCTTATCGTAGCGTTAGTCACAGACAGGTCACGTCCAGATATCAGCGAAAAGAATATGAAGGAAATTAAGTAGGCTTCCACTGAAAAGTCGTTGCTTAGGTGTAATATCTGTTATAGTATTTATAGTATTAAATACATTGCTCCAATTCACCTTTATCAGACCTGCGGTGCCTAGAACGAGAGGCCTCAAACTGGGGGCTGTACGCCCGTTTCCAAAAGCCACGAACGTAGAGAATGGTCCCCAAGTGGAAGGGAGAAGAGAATGCAGGCAGTTTTAGCAGATAATCCCGAAGAAAAGACTACTGAATAAAAAATGGCGCTGTAATGAAGAAAAAAGGATGAAACAGGTCACTGAAGGAAATGAATTCCTCTTAATGAAGGATTGTAAGAAATGAAAGACGCAATCTCAGGCTGTACATAAACAGTCGTCAAAGGAAAAGCGAAGGGAGAAGAAAGAGTCGGAGGAATTTTAAATTTGAGGGATCATCATTTGAGATTTGAAAGGGACCGAGCGATGTAAACAAAAAATATCAAATTCACCGAAAAACTTGCAATGTAGAATTCAGTGCTAAATTTAATCAAAATTCCTTGTATTATTTTTTTTTTCGAGTTGAAGTCGGTGGACGAACAAACAGAGGCGATCAGTCTCTTCCGCATTTATTTATGCATTTTATTTGAAAAATTGAATAAAATATTATAAAGCAAGAACGAGAAAAATTTATTCTTATTTGATTCTCATCGTCTTGTCTTTCTGATAGTAATCATGGGTTCATGTTGTTTTAAACGTGTTAATAACGTGTGCTGAAGGGAAAATATTTCTACCCATGAGAGCTATGACACGCAACAAACTTGACGCCATCACCCAAAGGACTGTGGTGCAACCCTGTCATGTTTGCACTGACATTTTATCTCACCTCGCTTTCTCAACAAGATGAATTGTTTATTTAAATAATGTGTTGTGGAGTTGACACTTCAAAATGTTGACACCTGAAATGCGCCTTAGCAACCTGTCTCAGCAAATCCATTAATTTATTTTTTATATGTACACATAGCAGCATGACATCAGTGTCATCATATCCCGAGATTATCTGATATCAGCGCCTTAGTTTGGACACAAAAAATGAGATATAATTTTTTTCAAAATATTTATCATTAGTCGAGTGTTCAACATTTAAGGTCTACAATTAAGGTCCATGAAGAACTTACGCCGCATAACTTTTCAAATACACATTCCACGTGAGTCGATTTTTCAGAGGCACTAAGTCAGTTACATGGCAATTTGTGAGAAAAACATTGTGTTTTATAAATTAAATTTAATAGAGTAAAGAAAGTGTAAAATAATTTCTCTTACACGCAAGTAAGCTTTTACCGATATCACACAAAGTTCAATGCCACAGTACTCAATTCAGCAAAACTCGCGTTAAGTTAAATATTGTAATATATATGGCACAGTAAGAATATCATATTAAATAAGGAGATATTATAGTAGGCTGGCGTAATAGTTTGTTCTTCAGGTTTCCTCTTCTCTGATCTTTGGTTAAATTACTTGTCAGCTTCTCTTTATATCCAACCACAGTCAGCAATCCTTTCATTCGTCTTCTTCATATGGAGGGGTATTTCAGAACGCTCGAAAATCTACGGTAGGCAATCTACTTACCGAATCCGATACATTGACATCACATCCGGCAAGAATAAGCGCCGCGACGACATCGGCATGGCCAGCAGACGACGCCAGATGCAAGGCATTTCGTCCATTCTGCAACAAATCAATGCCAAATTTAAAATAGGGTAAAACAAGGAAGGGTCTAAGGATTCAATATTTGAAATTTGTTTCTGAATACATGTGTGCTAGCAGAGAAAGGTTTAAAGGCAACTGAAGTTTAGAAATTCTGTACACTGTTTTCTGCAATCACAAATATAGCAAGGATACTTTCGAGATAACGGTACAGGGGCCGCTCCTAACAATTATCCTATCGCAATTGCCTTATATACTATAATTTTGCCCAATGTCGAAATATTAAAAGAAAATGGTGGAGGTCTCGAGTTGTGGTGACCCAGAGCAGGTCTGTACACGACAAACGGGATTCTCAAACCGTCGACAGCTCCAGTCAGTCACGGAGGTATCCCTGACAATATATTCTGTCTCTCTTTTAAATGGCTGAATTCCGAAAAATAAAATTCGAGGATGAAAATACAAAACGTTATTTTAGAAGGACCGAGATTTATTTTATTGCTCTATAAGAACTACATCGAGTTAATTAAGATGGCCAGTTTATGTGCTGTGAAAAGGAAAGAACAAGGAATGACGCAGTTGTGGCCAAACTCGGGATAAGAGCGCGATATCCTGATGGAAACTGCGAAAATCATAAAACCCAGAATAACATGATTCGAATCAAGTACATACAAGAATAAAACTCAAACTCATCATTTTTTGTGCTAAAATGTTCGATACTTAATTCAGAGAAGCGGCAATACATAAATAAATGTCAAATGCAATCTGTAATGGAAATCGCCATACTATTATATTAGCTAGAAGAAAGTATACCGGTGCATGGAGCCTCAAAGTGTGGGTCTCCATAACCCGACCTCCCTCAATCAGTTTGCGATCTACTACAACAGCGGTCACCCAGCTGTTTAAAGTATAGCTGTATCCACGCACAATATATAGTGTAGAAGCTTTCGGAAAACGTAGCTACACACGGCGAAATATTTCGCGAAATTTTCGTGATGTACAGGTAAAATTTATGGCTTACTTTAGGTGTACAAAGGTTGTAACGATATTTAGGTTCCTCCTGCTACAGTATAGCCTAATAGAGGGATAGGCGGGAGGAGAAGGGTCACATAAATATATATTTAACATTTTAGAGGGTCGCGTTTCAAAAAGCTTGAATACCTCTGGCCTGATGGGTGCCTAATAAAACAGCGGAAAGGCTATGCATGAAGAAATTTGTTTTATATTTTATGGTTGTTAAGGAGCGCTAACTTCACTTCGGCTGGACTTGCGATATGAGACATATTGGCATGGATTCTTCACAGATAGGCTGTTTCGAGAACCAGTTCTTATCGGAGGATCTTAAGAACATACTTCTTGAATGTTTAGGGCCGGTAATTGTAATAAAAACCAAATGTTGATGATATCACGTGGAATCGATACATATTGTATGTTGATTGCTAACTTGCGAAAATGACTGTTATGAAAGCAAGATTTCTGTTCTTTATTTTAGGAACACTACACATCAGAGCTGACAGATTTATTGCTTTAAATTCTTTCTATTTTTGCGTTTTCCCGTTTAATTACTTCGTAGTGAAGAAAATACAGAAAATTGTACGCAAGAGCAATTCGTTCTCAACAGACCTGTAATCATCTCTGTGCTGTAATTTAATTTAATTTAAGTACGAAAAGAAGAGGAAGCGAGGGACAGAAAAGAACTTAGTGGAATTTAATTGTCTGAGCAAGGATAAGCATTACTTATTTTGCGTTGGTGCTTGCATCTCACAACGAATTGTAACAAAATCACGTCTCAGACAATGGACAGTGCCCAGAATGGTACTGGGAGCCAGGAAATCTCGGTACAGCGGCGGGGTAGGTATTCGATTCCTGACCTGAAAGAAACTTTTCTCTACTCCACAGCGGCCAGACAGGCACCCGTGCCCATCCAGCCTCCTCAAATTGGAACAGGGACTCTTTCCCAGGGGGTCAAGCGGACAGGGGGAATTGAAGCTGACCACTCGCCTCCATCCAGCTAATCTTACTTTGTTTGTTATGATCATGGCCGAGTATCTGTCCTGCCGCTTTAATAATGTTTGATTATGTCATGATCATCGTGCCAGAGGAGCCACTCCAACTTCGTACTTTTCAATTTCTTACTACAAATAATAAATAATGCGATAGAGCCACCCTTACGTACGGCCGAGCTATGTTGTGTGTAACGGTGAAACACATGCAACATTTTGTAAATGTAGTAGAATGTAAGACATCTCTATCGAGCGAAATCTGAATTTATATATTTGATTTGACGTCAATGAATAATGGAGAATTAGAAATAAGCATATTATTTGTGTGGAAATGCATCATAAGCAGACATAGTTACAAATTCCGAAAGAAATGTTCTTTAATGTCAACAATTACAAACATGGCGTCTGCATGAATATTTTATGTTATATCTGCCAAATGAACATAATCAGAGGCTGTACTACAGAAAAATTCATACAGAAATCGGTCACTAAATATCTAGTTATTAAAATGGAGTTGTTGCTAGCCACGCCAGATAGGCCGATACTTAAATATTTGAAGAAAATATGGATCGTGTATTCTTTCGAGAGCTTTTCGTTTCTAGTTTACACACCTCTTTGCATGGAATCATTACTCTCTGGAATCTGAACCTGATAGTCTGTAGTTGGTGTTAAGCCAGAATTGACTCCCTGTTATCACTAATTACAATATAGTTTTATCTGGAATCAGTTTCTTTGGATTAGAGAACAAGAGAAATTTTGACCCACTGGGTCTTGAAAAACAAGAATATCAGGGAAAATTCAGAATAAATTCAACACGTTTCTAGCTTACATTATCACCACGGATACACGCAATACCGCTTTGGGCTCCTTTCTTACAGATGGCGAACTTGTGAGGTGTGCCTTGAAAAAAAAAACAGAATAACCGATGTTTATNGAAAACTAAAAAATGTTGTGTATGCCAACAATCCACATGACTTGGAGGCTCTAAAACAAAATATTCGGGAAGCAATTGACAACATCCAGCAACGTGAATTGCAACAAGTTTCCCAAAATCTGTTTAAAAGAATTCAGGCATGTCTCACAACAGAGGGCAGACATTTTGAACATCTTCTATGATGGTGAGTACAATATTAATTACTATATTTGATTAATAATTAGCGGAAGAAATAAATAATGTGCGCTAACAGTTCCGGCCGCGCGACAGCAATTTCCTCGGCAGGTGGCGCATCGCTTTCGCATGAAGTTGCCGACGGTAAAATCAGTGTCGAATCAGCCTCGGCTATGAACACTCTGTATTTATAGATGCATATATGTTATTGATTTTTTTTATTGTTGGCACTTCTATTCAGTTGTTAATCATAGAAAGGATGATAAACAGTGCGTCTACAAGAGGTCCCGCCGCACACTGAGGACTTCTATTCTTGCAAGGTTTACTTCAGTTGTGACGAAACCGCCATTTGTTTGGGACCGATCCTAGTTGCAAGATGAATAGCCTCGCAGTGCAACACAACTTGTAAGAAAGATTATCACTGGCGGCAATTTGTCATGCTCTTTCCGTACGAGTATTGATATGAAAGCAACGGGACCAGGTTTCTTGTGGCAAAACAAGACGAGGGCGTTCAACTTATTGCCTTCGCTCTGTTCTTCCGTGTCAAGGTTAATTAATTGATGATTGTCTCCGACAAATCGTTGGGCGTGTTGTTCACAATCCGACGTTGCGGTATAGTGTTTAGCACACTTGCTTCATATTCTTAGTGTAACGTTTTCAAATTTCGGCCGGAAGGCTTGCTGTCCTTCGTTTTTTCCATCAGTGCACTACTGCCCCCTCTCGCATCCTTCCCAGTTTGTATTTAATAGTTATCCTGAGAGTCGGTGACCTCTAATCTATCCATTTTTCAAAACAATTTAAATTATTATGAAAAAGTTAAATATTTCCATCCAGTCTGACTGTTTACGATTTTGTTCTTATTTCAATTATTCATGCCCTTACATGTTTCGGTCTTCAGAGGGACACCTTTACATCAATACAGTTAGAAGTCACTATTACAGTACATGTTCTAAAAGCCAAAATTATACAATATAAATAAATACAGTTGGCTGTAAAATCTAAAGTTTTTACAAATACAGCGGCTGTTCCAATACTTTAAAATATTTATAGTTAGTTTGATAAGATTATTAGAATTCGTAAACCAAGCTGGTTCGTGCCGTCCCTCTTATTATTTCTTTTTGACGGGGGGCCGAACTTGTGTCACACTGTCGTTTTCGAGAAGAGGGTTCTTTATGTTGTCCTGTATGTGTTTGTGGCCCGCTGTGTTGCTTTTACTCACATTATTATTGTTCATAATATTATTAGTGTGACGGACCAGAATGAAATAAATTAAATTTAAATTAAGTCAAGAAGAAACAGATGGGGCACGCGGTAGTGTAGTTGGTTGAGGCATTATGCTACAAGTCGGAAGGTCGCGGGTTCGATTACCAATGAGGTCATTGGATATTTGTTTTTCAATTTACCTAATCCTTCCGTCCGCATTATGGCCCTGGGGTCGACTCAGCCTCTAACAGAAATCATTACCAGGAATCTTCCTGGGGGTAAAAGGCGACCGGCACGTAAGGCTGACAACTTCATAGCCATCTGTGAGCCGATTGTATAGAGAAAATGTGGGCGTCTCGACGTCTTACAACCATATGGGCCTCCACGGCCTGTTACAGGAATAGTTTTATCTTTATCTTTACCAAGATGAAACAGATAAGAGCAGCATGTTGTTCAAGATATGCCTAATCGTGACTGTCGTTTGGCCCAAAATCAAGCTAACCGAACTGTCACTTTTAGACCATATACCTGAAGAAACATCGAGAAGTCGCACGGGTCCAGATTCCTACCCAGGAATCACATTAGTCTGCTGTTCGTCGTCCTTTAATAGAATGTGTGTGTGTTTTTTTTTTGCCTGGCTTTGAAACTACGTCACATAAATCTGAATATATGGGATCTGAGGTTGTCACAGCGGTGACTCCTTATAGTCTGATAGATTTTTACCGACGTTTCGGAGGAACGTACTGATGACTCTACCCTGAGGGTGGAGGCAATACTTTCGTCCGAAACGTCTATATACTTGTACCAGATAACACGGTGCCGCATTGAAGACGATATTGCGAGAACATCAGACCGAACAAGAATGTTTCATGTTAAGGCAGGTGGTGCATATTACTTGCAGTAACTACTGTACTCTGATTGGTTAAGAGCATCTCCCTGCAGCAGTTCCATTCCCTGTGAGGTAAGTTTTTGCTGCCTCACACTTGCAGATAAGAGCTACATCTACAGCAGTGTGACTGATGCTGACCAAGGGGATTGACTATTTATCACGTTCAAAAACACGAAAGTCCGTTCTGACGAAGACAGACCGTAATGGTTGCCATTTGGCAGGTGTAATTTTCTAGCAGTCCTTGGGGGTACGTACCGTTATAATTATTCTCATGAAGGCGGGAGAGGCATTAGGGTGATAGTGAAGTACGGACCGATGCACTCCACGATCTCTGCCATCTCTGTAGTGTCGTTAAACAGTGTAATTTGTATTTACTTAGTAAAGGTTATAAGTGCAAACGAACTTGGCGAAAGGACATCACAAATTAATACGAAAAAATGACAAGCAAAAAAACTCCGTGGCTTTAGTCCGCAAGCGAACTATACCGACGTTGCTCTAAAGTTGGCACTAACTTCGCCGGCAAGCGGCGGTTTCTCGGTCGGAAATAATGGCAATAATTATACAATTTATATTACGAGTAGTCATAGCATTAGACATAGTAATAGAAATAATACCAATAATAATATAAGGCTTGTCGGATTTGAGGTTCTCACAGCTTTGACTGTGAAAAGTACTATCCTCTGAGACGTAACGACGTGATGACCGGAAGAAGTCCGCCGAGTTCTTCCGAAACGTCAGTTTCTATCGGATTACGATGCTTCGCATCTCAGAAATAGCACTCTTCAATGCAAAAGTCGTTTTGGATAATTCATAATACAACAGCATGTCAGGGTGATCAAGCGGTGATGATTTGTACTTGTGAGTTATTCCTTTCGAACCTAAGCCGAGACACCTGATATCCTGGTTGAGGCTTTTGCATGATCTTCCTCCGTACTTCCAGATAAATGCCAGTAGTGCCTCGATTAGGTCACAATAGCTTCCTTCCGAATCCTTCCAAATTCACCGTGAATCATACAGTTCAACGCTGTGTAGTTTAGGCAATGATAGAGTCGTAAAATAGCCCATAAAAGGCGCAAGTAAATGAAGCTAGTAAGTATAATACGCAATTAATGTTAACGGACACGAGAATGAAAATTTAAGCTTTTTACAAATACTTTATTATAGAAAGATTTTATAAGGAAACCCCCGTTGAAGAGAACGAAATTTTAATGATCCTTTGTTTTTTACGAAAAGCATATAATTTGTTTTCTGGTTCCCATTAATTAAGTGCCGCATTTAATAAAATATGAATTTATTATCATGAACTGTGGTATAGACAATATTTCTTTTCGTAAAAGGAATGTATTACGTATTTAATCGTTTTTCTAACTTAGTGTAACAAAGTCTTCCTCGAGAGGCCGATAGCCTCTGAAGTGGCCTTTCGTGAATCCAAAACTTCATTGCCATGTTCACAACAGCCTAACTCTGGACCTCAAGAAATTAATTCCAGTCTACAGATTCACAAAACATAAACAAAAAAACTCCGTTGCCTGTAGTCCGCAAACGAACTGTACTGACCGAGCGACCGTCGCTTGTCGGCTAAGTTAGTGCCAACTTTTAGCGGATAGATGGTGTCACGTGGTCAGCACAACGGATCCCCACAGCCGTTAATCTCGGTTTTCTTGACTGGAGCCGCTATTTCCTTGAAATAGCTTCTCAGTTGTCATCATGAGGCTGAGTGGACCCCGATCCAGACCCACTACTTCTCAGAAAATGTGGTAGCGCCGGAGAGCGAGCCCGGAATCTCTGAATCTGTAACCAGGTACTCTGACCACTAGACCACAAAAATACAAAAATACAAAAATCCTCCCTGTATTTACGCGAGACGATCACCCATCTGCCTTACTAATGGAGGGAGCAAGGGCCTCCGAAACGTCGGAAATACAATCTATATAGATGTATTGACAGTGTCATGCCATAGAAACAGGAATCGCTTCCTTGGTTTTTGTGCAAAGATGAATTAGGTCATAAAGCCTTTCCCGAAACTTCAGATTCGAAAATTAACTCAGGGCTACCAAGATATCTGTTTCCCTAGAACGGGATGCTTAGCCTTAGATTTGCTTCACAGATATGCGTTTTTATTTTTGCTATAAAGGAATGGAATTCTAGCTCCATATATTCTTAACATCGTCACTAGACGAGGGTGAGCTTCATGCACCGCCCACTTTAAACTCGGGGAAAGATTCCTCGGACATGATTTTGGCTTGGCCCCAGAGCCGGTCAGGACCCGATGATGAGAAGAATAATCCATGCCTCCAAAAATAGAAATTCTGACATATTGATTGCTTCTCCACACTTTCACTATGCCTATTATTTCCTCCTAGATAATCACTTGCTTTCTGATGATTGCATTATGTTTATGGTTGAATATGGTCTCTGTATTGTAGTCAACGGAACTCGATCCAATCTGCTGCACTTGTTTATTTTTTGTACTTTATTTTTATAATCCCGTTTCAGAGGCAAGCATAAAGAGTTCTTCTGAAGGAATTTCCATTTCGTATTCTGACTAGAGCACTTGTGGCCGGAGTTCTACAAATATATTTCCCGACTGCCCCATTTATTTTAATAGTTATTTGTGTTCTTCCTCATTTGATATAGCACCAAAATGAGACATTGCAAAACTGTTCGTTTCGGTTGATTAATTAGCACTCGTGTTTTGTAGTCTGGAGTCCCGAGTTCAAATCAAGGCCCGGACTGACTCGAGGTTTTTAGTCGTTTCTTTCTATGTTATTTCCAGTTCAGCGTTTGCAGTCGTTTTGTCTGATCTATAATGAGAGACAGAAAATGCCGTTAAAAAATTTAAAATACCAAACAAAGGCGCTGAAGCGCCTAAATGCGAGACTAGCGTTAACTTGTCTCATGTATGTTAAACATAATTTTATTTGGAACAAGAAATATACAGGAGAGCGTCGCACTTAGCTAAAGAATAGATTAATGCATGTTGCCTTTCTCAAAAAAAAAAAAAATACGCGTAATTCGCTTTTTTTTTTTTTTTAGATGCATTGCGTTTGGAATTCTGAAAGAAAATTTTAGCTGTCGAGTTGTGTGCGATCTCAAATCCAGCAAGAGACGAAGTTGAGAAAATTTCACACTTCAGCTTACGTCAAACTAAACTGTCAGAAATAAGGCTTAAGGAGTCAAGAGATACTTTCCCTGTTTCAAATGAAGTCGCACCATTCACTACGTGATGCAAAATATTTACACCTGCCCTGCTACCGGGTATATTAACCTCGATAAATAAAGTTGGACAAGGGGAAGACTGGAGACAAAATCTCTCCCAGCCACCTGCATAGCATAGCGTTAACTTGTCTCATTGCTTCAGTATCGACTGAAATCTTCTGGAGCTCGATTCTGCAGAACCAAACAAATTTCCGATGTAGGTATTTACCGCCCAAATACACTTAACTATGACTTATGTAAGCTTGAAGTTTTCAGAATGAATGAAAATATTATAATGTGGCCTCGAATACGTATATGTACTATTCGAAATGAGTTCACAATATCTGATCCACAAAAATAAACCCAGTACACACTGATTTTCGAAAAAGATATCCCTTCTCCTCCTGCTGCTCATACGATTATTACTACTGTGTCTAAAAAGTAAAAAGTAAAGGTATCCCTGTAAGAGGCCGTGAAGGCCCATAGGGTTGTGAGACGTTGAGGGTTTCACATTATCTAGACAATCGACTCGAAGATGGCGGTAAGGTTGTCAGCCTTACGCGCCGGCCGCGCTTTACTCCCCAGGAAAATTATTTAATTAATTCCTGGTACTCATTTCTGTTAGAAGCTGAGCCGACCCCAGGGCCATAGTGCGGCTGGAAGGATTAAGTCAATTGAAAAAATCCAATGACCTCATCGGGACTTGAACCCGCGATTTTCCGGCTTGTAGCATAGCCCCTCAACCAACTACGCTACCGCGTGCCCCTACTACTGTCCCTAATACCACTAATAATTAGTACTATTACTGCCGCTAGTGTTCTTACTAATGGCTCACCTGCTGCTAACATTCGCTTATTCCGAGAAATGGAGTTCCAGTTTCGTGACGTTCATGAAATCCAGAAACTACATCAAATTACAGTGCAGCTTAATAATTAGGAAACACTGCTCACCTCGTCCGTTTGTATTTTAGCTCCGTCTTCTACGAGGCGAAGGACTTCCTGTAGATTTCCTCTGGCGGCGGCTTCCCGAAGCTTCGCTGCTGCCATGCCCTCGCTGGCTTCATCTGCTGGAATCGCAAACAAAACAAAGACCCATGAATAATGTGATACCTCACAAGCACATACAATGATTTTCATACGATATAAATCTTTGAGTATCCTTACAGTTCTTAGTAATAACAAAACAATTATGTGGTGAGACTTATCTTATGCAACCACCCATACTTCATGGTAAAGTGACAAAGGATTTCAAATTGATCCTTTATCAGAATACTTGCAAAATAAATCCTTCAGAAATGATGTCTTATAAGAATACAAAACAACGCCCACTCTCATTCCTCAGCAGTATTATTTACAGTCGCATTCAATATCCAAGGCTAAAGCCCATATTCACTTTCTTTGTTCGGATCCATAGTCCATACGTTCGGAGCCGTACCTAAGTTGTCATTACGAAGACTGCATTGGTTCCCCCTGCAGCAGGAGGAGGACGAGGTTGAGCCATCTATCACGACGCGACTGAAAATTTGTTAGATAATTGAGGATTGTCTGCATTAGAATAACTATTGGTAAGTCTCGTGTTGAGAAGATGTACAGAGCGTTTCGCAGATCCCGTACCAACGGCTGAGCAGTTACAGCAGTGGGAGATGAGAGATTATAAAGCCAGAACACAAAACAAGCGTCTCTCCAGAACCATGGTCACATCTGTTCCTTTTTAGTTTTATGACGCACATTTACGTCAAAATGGTGCACTAAACGGTGCAGCCTTATACAAGTAGATGCACTAATAATCAATGCGGAAATTACTCTGAGAGGCATAATTAAAATAACTCACCAGTTTTAGCTAGAANTCCCGTACCAACGGCTGAGCAGTTACAGCAGTGGGAGATGAGAGATGATAAAGCCAGAACACAAAACAAGCGGCTCTCCAGAACCATGGTCACATCTGTTCCTTTTTAGTTTTATGACGCACATTTACGTCAAAATGGTGCACTAAACGGTGCAGCCTTATACAAGTAGATGCACTAATAATCAATGCGGAAATTACTCTGAGAGGCATAATTAAAATAACTCACCAGTTTTAGCTAGAATTGTCGCTAATGGGAAGCATTACCGTGATTTTAACTTGGGCCTTGTAGAATCGAACTGTATATGGATTGATTTCCCCCCCCCCCCAGAAAGAAAAGTAAGAATGTTGGTCATTCGTGGTATATCAGGTTCTGATGTGTGTGTACGTGTGCGTTATTTAAATATACTGAAGAGACTACAGATTCCACGGAGTAATGAATAAGATGTGGTAATAGCAAGTTAGAGGGATGAGATTTACTCTAAGGTAATATCCATTTGGAGACTGCGGGAACTACATAGTCCGACGCAACATTATTTCATTTTACTCAACAACTTTCGTCCATTTTTTGTAATTGACGAAATGGGCAGTACGTATAACATAAATGGAGGATGGCAAACGCATATGAAATGAAATTGGGAAACCCAAAAGTATAAGTGGTAGGATAACGTTAAATGGATTTGAAATACATAGGGTGTGAGGGTGAGCTCTATGTTAATGCGAAGAAGGGTAAAATCTTGCGAATTCTATAATGATTTGTCTTAGACACTTAGACAGTATAAGACACTCTGAAATTAACGTTAGAAAACATTCTACGAATTTATTCAGCTTTTAACTTTTTCATTAATATAATTTTGATTTATTACTAGCGTTATTAAGTATAGATTTACCACATTTCACAAAAATTTGTTAGTTCTATATAGTATATTACGATTGTGTTCCGCATTCAAGCGAGAACACAGAAGCTACTTAGTTTCTCTATGTTTATTACTGAAACAAACAACTTACTAGCGCTCAGTGGAATTACTGTGTCTTTCTTATAGAAAGCATTTAGGTGAATGAATGTAAACGTAGCTGATCTTACGAGATCCTGGGCTATAACTCCATTGAAACTACTGATTGTAGAATAGAGATATGAGATAAATATAAAGAAGTAAACAAGTAGTGTTAAGTTAATTCCCACGTGCTTGAGATTTAAGATACTGGGACTTCTCCTCCAATCTCTGACAGTCGAGAATCAGCCTTACACGTGTTATTTGCAAGCAGGCAATTTGAAACTATAAATATTTCAAACTGAATATCATCAGCTGATGATATAGATAGGGAGGTCCAACAAAAACACGATGCTGGCCAGCGGGGCGTAGTTTTCCCATCTGTGTTGTCTAGTGAGCAGTGTGTGAATATGCATTATTCCGTCTCTAGAGACCCTGGCTGTAGTTACGACATCAGGTTTCCTGGCACAACGGTGGGAAGTTCAGCAACAGAATGATTACAGTTTATTCTATTATAGGATGTTGTTATAATTTATTACCCCAATTTCACATGTCAGCAAGTTTGCAAAGAGCTGACTGGCTCACAGTACCCTCCAGGCGTGCGAGAGATCGTAGTACTTAATTTCACTTAACTACGATCGCTTATTCATGCAATTTTTGATAATGTGATGTTAATATTTTTAATTATAGTAGCAAATAACTTTTCGCTTCTCAGTATTCAGTATCCGTATTCTACTTCCAGTAAATGGCAGTTTTATATACGGTAATGCTGAAATAGCCTATCATTCAGGATAATGGCGGACTACAAAAGCAATATTCGCAAATGGTAACAAGTTAAATTTTTTTCTTCCTAACAGTGTTCAACATTAGCTTGTGACCAATAAAACTGATGGCTTTTTAGAAGTTATTTGCAAAGTGAAAGCAGATTTTACGTAGAGGTCGCTTGTGCGGTTTTGTCAGCTGCATGATTTCAGAGCCTAAACCCTCGGAAAGGCTTCTTTAATTCTCTACGGAAGACTTTTACAAAAGTTGACGAGCAGTTAAGATTATCAAACATATTGACCATGACGGATCCATTTTACTTAACGCCACGTAAGGGAATTTTTATGTTGGAAGACCATTACTCGAATTTTGGTTAAATTCGGTACGAGAACTTTGCCTAATTTTAGTAGACCAATTTTTAATTTTGGCGATATTGGCCAGTTATATACTCGTAGGATGATTCACACTAGAGTATAAATTGACTGTTTCATGTATCCCATAAACAACTATACAAATTTTGTGGAAATTCGATATGGAGATTTTCAATAGAACCTGAAGGGCACATCCGATTTTCAGTCTTAGTGATCCATAACAAGATCTTCATTAGGGCCACAAATTGACCTTTACAAACAAGCCGAAAATAAACTTATAAGATGCAAAAGAGAAATACATCACTGGGATTTGGGAATTTTGTGAGCCCACTAGCTTACCGTATATAGCCTTTCGAATGCTGTGTGCTATGTCAGCATTCTACAAAAGCAATTTAACAAAGGAAACTTTAAATTAAATTTGCAGAATCCAAATCTACGCATGTTAAAATGACTCCCGTAACACAGATCGTCAAGGTGATGATGTTAAGTAGGGATTCGGCGTGCCTTGTGTTCTGCGTGTACTTAACGTTTTACAGTGCTCTTTTCTACGGATGTTCATTTATTCAGCGCGCTTCTCGAGAAACCGCGGAAACCCGAAATAATCCCGTCATGCCGTCTGCCAATCTTATTACATTTATGGATAAGGATCGAAAGTCGAGATTTTTAATTTATGCAGAAGATTAGGCATAATTGTTTAGCACCTGCAGTGTATTATGTCGCATATTTAGCTAACAGAGTTAACTGTTCATCTCTGCTCTTGAGCACTTTTCATTTTACTCGTACAATTTAATTTAAATATTATTGTATCCTTGCCTCTAATATTCAACAAATGTTTTTGTTACGTGTTGCACTAATATACTGTAATGTTGGCAATGTGTGTGACTAAACTACCAGATATTTGGGTTCTAAGAAAGACGAAGTTGTCCTGTCGACTTCTCGGAAACTAGTGTGGTGTTCCCGTTAATGTCAATTTATGCCTCATACTCTCTCTCTCCCTCCATAGCTCTTTGGAACTTGGCCGTTTTTTCAGTTTTTTTATCCTATACACAGTCTGTAGGACTCCTTGTACGGGGGATCAGTCAGTCGCAAGGCCACTACCTACACACAGAACAATACAAACACAGACATCCATGCCTCGAGTGGGATTCGAACACACGACCCCAGTGTTTGGACGAGCGAAGGCTGTTCATGACTTAGACCGCGCAGCCGCTGTGATCGACAATATGAATTGATACGTTCTATAAATTTTAGTGCCTGTACCTTCCATAATAAACGTAATTTGAACCCATGAAGTGGTTTGGAAGATGAAATTTGCGGATGGTCAGTTCTCCATTGTTCTTTCACTTCGTACAAATAATTCACAGAAACAAGAGAAAAATTATCCGTCTCAAATTTACGCAAGCTGGTCATATTGTACCGCCCCTCGTCTAATGATAGGCACGTGCCGACTCTACCAAGAAGTGATTTAGTTACTGCATCCTCTGACATTATACACTTGTGAACAAGCCAAGTTCTGTAAGATTTGAGGCTTTCACGGCGGTGACTATGAAGAAAGCAGTCTTCTGGGATTTGGCGCCGTGTATATGTGGTGTTAACCGATGTTTCGGAGGAACGTATCGCCTCCATCTTCAGGGTATAAGGAAAACTATAAGAAATCTGCAAGCAAAGCAGTCTGCTTTTACCGGTTTTCACGGTCTCTTCGGTTGCGAATTTCTTATATTTTTCCTTCTACCCAGAAGATGGAGGCGATACGTTCCTCCGAAACGTCGGTTAACACCACATATACACGCTGCCAAATCCCAGAAGACTGCTTTCTTCAAGCCAAGTTCTGGTTACATTCTTCTTGCATATTTCTTGCTTGGCTTAGACAGTATATTCCTCTGAAACGTCGATGAAATTTCAGCTGACTACGATATGTTACATCCCAGTAGATAGCACCCTTCACAGACACCTTTGTGAGAACCTCAAATCCAATATGTAGCAGTAAACTTTTCAAGTTTTTGCTGATTGGAATTTGTTCCACAAAATCACTAAAATTTGTTCAGTACATTTCCAATTGGAGCTTTTTACATAAGTAAATATTTTCAGAAAGTTTCGTTCTGAGGATAGAAAACCACAGAAATGTTGTTGGTAAACCTGAAGTTGGTCATGTTTTCATACGAAGGAGATTTGGTGGGAGTTCGCGGAGTAATTTTCCACTTTAAAAGCCTCGCGTAACGCGGTTTCCATGCCGAAGTGTCCATCTCGCAGTCGTGACCAGCTTGTATTACTCTCAGCATACTCCTTCCTCCGAGATAATATGTAGTGGAGTGAGCAACCGCTTGTCGTGACCATGTCTACCAATCCCACCGCCGGTCTCATTGTTTCGAGATCGCTTCCCTTCCTACATTTTGCTGTTTCTTGATAGCAGCCATTGTCATCCTTAATTTCTTCCTTTTAATCATTCTCATTTTCGTGATCTTGTCGTTTTATTCGATTTCTTTTTATTCCTTTATTATATCCATCATTGTCCTTTTATTTTTTGTCTTCCATAACATTCAGTTTATAACTTTAACTTAGCGGCCTTCACTTTGATAGATTTTGAAATTAGTATCACTGATGCTAACTTGGTTCATCCAGGTCCGTCACACTTGTAATTGTATGTATGATTTTTAACCACCGTCCAGTGTGATTGATAAAAGTTTTGTTTTTAATTTTTCATCCTTTATATATTTCGATCAAAACGGCCATCTTCAGAAGGATATTATTAATATTAAGGAGAAAAAGTGTAACGGCACGAACCAAATTGGTCCTAGATTAAAACTAAATATTTAACATTACTTTGTAAACAGACTAATTGTAATAATTTTTAGATGTTTTAACAAAGCACTGTATATCTTAGTATTAGTTATAAGATAAACATTTATATCTATGACATGGTAACAGTAGTTTTCATGTGTTGATAAATCCTTCAGAAGATGGTCGTTTTGACCAAAACATGTAAAGGATAAAAAATTAATAACACAACTTTCATCAATCCTACCGGACGATGGTTAAAAATCTTATATATTATATTATTATAATTTTAAGTTTCTATTTTCGCCATTTTCGACTTATTTTTTACGCTTGCTGAAATTCTCTACTTTTACTCAATATCTTGCTTTTGTGCTACGTGACAAATCTGCATAGAGTGTTTTAGAGCAATTACAAATCTCATGTAGGGAAGATGGAGGAAGTGACTGTGCCTCTGCATCGTCCTTTTATCTGGAAAACCTGGGGGAATAACTGAAAAACTTAAATACATTCTGCCACAGGTTTTGATCTATCAACCATCGGAATGCAAGTCAGTTAACGAAAACTTTCACAAAATTAATATAACAATTATAAAATTAAACAGTTTAACCGGGGCTATGATTAACATTATCGGATTGCATTAAAACTCGTTAACAGATTAACAATCTACGTTCTACAGACTATAGTCCTGTTTCAGAAGCAGGTTGAGAAAGTTCCCGCCTTTTATAAAACTCGCCGCAACATTACAGTGCACAATTGAGCCCACAGTAGGCCCTATGTTAAGCCAGTTGAATCCAGTCCACCCTTACGTCCTATATATTTAAGAAATTCTTCAATATTATCTTGAATCCAGCCTGGCTCTCTCATCCCTTCAAGTTTTCCGACTAAATTTTTTATGAAATTGTTACATAACCCGCACATACTTCATACCCCATCCATTCTGTCGTCGTTGATTTTATTATTTTAATTGAAGTTACAAAATTATGAAGCTTCTAATTAAGCAGTTTCCTCCATCCTATCCTCGCCTCTTTCTCAAGCCAAGATATTCTGCGCAGTATCCTTTTCTCACACCTCCTCTACAACCTTCACTTATGAGTGGAGACCAAGTTTCAAATGCGGGGAAAACTGAAAAGGTGTAGTTATATATATATTTTTTAATCCTAATATGACTTAATCCAGAATATGAGGAAGCAAATAACAGTGTACCTGACTTAGAATGCCAAGACAACCAATTCCTATAACTTACTTGTTTCTTATAAGAGTGACAAAACAGACTTCAAATCGACATAGGTCTGAAAGGAGCTCTTTATATTGCCATTAAACCCATGAACGAAGTAAAACCCATAAGGCACAAGAAAGGTGTGCTGCTGAATAATACATTAAANCGCACTTAGCTAAAGAATGAATTAATGCTTGTTGCCTTTCTCAAATGAAAGGTGAAAAATACAAGTATTTCGCCTTTTTTTTTAGATGCATTGCATTTAGAATTTTGAAAGAATATTTTATCAGTCGAGTTGTGTGTGATCTCGAATCCAGCAAGAGACGAAGTAGAGAAAATTTCACACTTCAGCTTACGTCAAACTAAACTGTCAGAAATAGGGCACAAGAAGTTAAGCGATACTTTCCTTGCTTCAGATGAAGTCGCACCAATTGACTTCGTGAAACAAAATATTTACACCTGCCCTGCTACCGACTATATTAACCTCGATAAACAGAGTTGGACCAGGGGAAGACCGGAGACAAATTCTCCCCCAGTCATCTGCATACCTCCACTTCCCCCTGCGCGTTCTCCCACTCTCACTAGTCATTACTTTTATTGTGGCTTTTGTTTTATCTACAAGCCCTTTTTTGCGTTCTTTGTCATTGGTGTTAAAGGAGGGGAGATATGCAGTGGGAGTACAGCGGACCAACTTGAAACCATGCGAACCGTGTTCATTCTTTTCCTGACTCGACTATAGAAGAAAGTAGAGACTTTCACGCTTCAGTAGCTTTATCCATGAGGAAAATATTCCTGTCACCCATTGTCTTGGAGGGTCTAAGAGCCGGTCTGTATACTGTGACCAAAATAAAAATTATTGACTCTTCAGTGAGCCTACCCCTGGTCTTCCATTCATCCACATTACTGACACGGCGATTTTAATATCAGATAAACACTCACGGTACATGATAAACAAGGTTTCATTTTCGCCGAGATATTAATTCGCCTGCTGATCGTCCGACACCTCCAATGAGATGGACGTGTGTTTAAGGGCTAATTGCAAGTAGTAACGCCATGGCCGAAGCATGATGCACTCAGAGGGCAGTACCCTGACAGTGAGGCTCGGACATGACTTCCCCGCAAGCAACGCCGATCATATAGCGACGTCAAGCGAAAAGCTATCTCACTTACGTCGCCTCCATTCATTCTTGCTGCCTAAGGGATTAAGGAATTCACCGGGCTTCCGGGTCAGATTCCAACTCAGGCAACTAAACTCAGATCATAGGCTCGTTCTTACAGGAAAGGAATGCGTAGCTTTGAAATTGACACTATTCGAAAGCTCAGGCTGTTAGTCGCTTGTTTCCACTGCTGAGGCCTGGAATAGAGCCCGCGTCTGGTCATGTGGGATTTGTCGTGGACAAAGTGGCGCTGGGGTAGGTTTTCTCCGAGTACTTTTCCCCTGCCAATTCTCATTCCAAGTACTGCTCCACATTCATCATCATCTATCATCCGCGGCTGGCACAATAGGCCAGTAGTGGCCGCAGTACCTAGTGGGCTCAATCTCACCCCACTAACGACATTAAAAAAATAATAATGTACAAAAAGCTTAAGTTGCACAAGCAAAATGTTTCCGTTTATGAAGGAGCAATAATTGTTGGAGATTCCGAGCGACCGACCGACCGAGAGAACACCGCCTGTCGTCGAAGTTAGTGCCAAATTTAGCGGATAGAAGGTGTCGGGTGTTCAGCGTAACGGATCCCCACGGCCGTTAATTTCGGTTTTATAGACCGGAGCCGCTATTTCCTTGAAATAGCTCCTCAATTATCCTCACGAGGCTGAGTGGGCCCGTTCCAGACCCACTACTTCTCAGAAAATCTGATAGCGCCGGAATCGAACTGTGGATCTGTAGCCAGGAACTCTGTCCACTAGGCCACAGAGGCGATCAGTATAGTCCGCTTGCGGACTACAGGCCACGGAGTTCAGTTTTTTTATTATTAGAGATTCGGCGACCTGATGTAGTGCATGTGTACCTGTATAAATAATAGTACAAAAGTGTAGACACGTGTAAGTGTATGCATTTATGTGCCATTAAGTGTAAGGTATAAAAATATTCCTAACGGCAGTGGCGTTGTTGAACGAGCACATGGAAGTCATTACGTGGGGGAAAATAGAGCAAAAGCGTCTAATGCAGCGAGTAAAGACATGGGGCTAGCTGAGAAAGCGATCCAGGCCAGAGTTGACACGGACGCATCACTTATTTATAATTTGCTTTCGTTACAACGAAAATTAATTTCGTTAATTGAAAGGAGGATGTGAATGTTACTCGGACCTTTGGAATAGGAATAAGTCATATATTTACCTGGCAACTATAATTTCTCTTGTGGATTTATATGGGCAGGGAGGAACATAGACTGCGGTGTTTGAGAACAGGGTGTTGAGGGGAATATTTGGACCGAAGAGAGATGAAGTGACAGGAGGTTGGAGAAAACTGCATAATGAGGAGCTTCATAAGTTTAGAAATATGGCGGAATATAGATTAAAACATTAAATTAGAAATTGCCTATAAATGTGTTCCAATAGAGTGACAGCATTTGGAAGAATAAATCTGATTGGACCAAGTATATAGAAAAACTGGGACCAGAATAAAACAAATACAAAAATGCTGTGCACCCAGATGGAGAACTTACATTGGACGGATTTCTGAACTTACGTTGGAAGGATCAGCATGTTCAGTAGCAGAATGGACTTCAAACCTTGAAGCTGCTGCTGCTGGTTACGATGATTCATTTATTTATCGACACTGTTCGACCATAGCGTCGACTAAGATGGAGAGATGGGCATAAATGGTGTGTATATAGGAAGTCGGCTACCTATACAGCTTCTCCATTTGTCTGGAGTAACTGAGGACATGCACGGAAGCTTTACTTAATAGCCTTACCGAGTTGAGCCAGCAATTCCCCAAATATGAATCACTGCAATTACATTATCCTGCTGACTACCAATTCGATGTGCAGGAACAGGAAGATGTATTAACCCGGAGAACATATTAGAGCGGGACTATTATACAGGATGTATCAAAACTCAACAACAAAATATCAGGATCGGACTCCTCAAATAGAAGAAAAAAGTGTATGACAACATGGGTCCGGAAATGCATATAATTACAGAGTAGTAATTGTGTCTGCACGCCACTGCAAAGAATTGGCGAATGAATGCTTTTTATCGGTGGGTCGGCCTTTCACTGGGAGTACAGCCTTTCTATCGGTAGGTCGGCTTTTCACTGGGAGGACAGCTCTATGATTATCATGACGTCATCTGTGATTACTTCGTGATAAATTTTCCTCTTCCAATTCTTTTCAGTGGTGTGCAGACACAATTACTACTCTGTAATCATATGCATTTCCGGATCCATGTTGTCATAAACTTTTTTCTTTTCTCTATATGAGGAGTCCGTTCCTGAAGTTTTGCCGTTGAGTTGTGATACACCCTGTAGTTTAGGGTATAGTGTTACAGTGTTCTGACTTAAGTAATTCTAAAGAGGTGGACGTGACAGTTGCGAGAGCAGATAACGGCAGGAAGAAAGAGCAAATTGCGTGGGTGGAGTGTCTGATGTATTGAAGGAAAGAAATTAGTATGAAGAGAAACCGACAAGGAAAAATGAAAATGGAGCTCTCTGCATGCAAATTAACCACAAATTGGAAACCCAGGATGAAGAAGAAGAAGAGGAAGAAGATGGAAGAGGGGAAGAGGAGGGTGCCGAAATGAAGTTATGAATATGTAGGCAGAAACAGTTATTGCATGGTGCCTGTCTCAGGGTTAGCTGTATGAAATATTCTTCTAGAAGCATAAATAATTTTCATGTAGTGGTTGGTCATATTGTGGACAACAGAGGCGATTCTGTAAGTAATTTTTCTGCATGTTGACGCGTGCAAAATTCCGAAGTCCTTTCATCTCAGTTCTCTTCAATTGAAATAGTATCGTAAAATCATATATACTAATAATTATTATAACAACCAAAACATCTTAGTGTTTAAATAACTTTTATATATAAACGCAATAGATCACTGAATTTCGCAGTGCAAGGGCTGGAAGGGCCCACTTCTTATGTATTAATTTTGATATGTAGTAATAATACTCTGTAATATGATGTGAAATTATAAAATTTTATTCAATTATCATAATGGAATCTTGGCCAGTATTTATTTGCTTCAAGTCTATACTACGTCAAATCCCAGAAAACATTGCTGTTTATGTTTATAATTCACGATATGCAAATATAGGATTGTGTTAGGTTACTGGCTTATTTCTTCATTTTTGTCCCGAAAATATTGACAGTTTCTTTCGGCGTAAAATGTGTTTGATGTTTCTCTGTAACTTTTGTTCAAAACTTTTTTCGTTCCAATACTATTTAGAGAGTAACACTCGTGATGCATGCTGGGAGGTTTCCATGTGAGATATTTAGAACTGTACGATTTTAATCAAAACTGGAATGCATTAACACACTTCAGAAAAACTCTAAATTATCAAATCTCATGAAGGAATATTAAAAGTTTATCGAACTGTCATACAGATAGTCAGAGAAACATGACATAGCTAATAGCATTAAACTTTTCGGTGCGAACACTCAAAAAGTTATATGTTGGAAAGACTGTAATTCTAATGCTGACTCCAAACGATAGTAGAAACACAGGTCTCCCTTCACATTCTAAGCGTGTTTGGGTCCTGTAAGAACTATCTCTTTGACTGTGACCTGTCTTTTAATGACAATGCACGAACACTTTATCACGCACCTTTTGTAGTTATGCGTAGGTCTACAGGGTTGCTACATGTGCTGCATATTTTACGTTCACTGCTGTACACGTGTGTGTGTGAGAGGCCATTATTCTGCCCGCACATACCTGAGCCTCACATTCGAGGTTCCTCTGCAGGTACACTTAGTTCCAGCAGAAGGCGAAGGAAAAGCAAAAATGTTAAGCGAATTTTTCTTCCCACCTCCAAGTTCTCAACTCAGACATTAATTAACTTTTTCCTAAAGAGGAGGAAAAATTATGTACCAGACAGATAGCAAAGTGAGATGTGAAGTTGTCTCTATGTTAGATTAATTAAGCACCACACCTTGAAGACGTATAATGGTGTGAAGGAATAATAAGGTTGTTACAAAATAACAACTGAATGTACAGAGGGATTATTTGAGAAACTGCCGCAAATATTTCGACCGGTAAGGCGAGAGGGACACAAGCTAGTCGCTTCAACTCTTTCCCCGCCTGTTCAGATAGGCAGCAAAATGAACAAGCCAACACATCAGAAACAAAATCTACATGGAACACAGAAGATGCCAGAAGTACCCCTGTTGTCATGTAAATATTCCTTTCACCTGTGTGGGATGTACAAATTCACGTCTTGAAGTTCATTTTAGTAAAGAAGGTAAGCTTAATCCCTGGTATCCAGCGCAGGGCGCGATTTTAGAAAGAAGATTTAAGGGTAACTTTGTTGTCATCCTGCTTCTCTTCAGCGAGCACTCGGCGATTTCATTCCGTTCCTTTTTATCCAATAACAATCATGTCTGTCTTAAATTATTCATGACTATTTAATAGTTTGCCGGTCACTGTAGCCGAGCGGTCTAAGGCATGTACTGTCTTCGCTCGCTAGGAAACCGGGATCGTGGGTTCGAATCCCACTCAGGGCATGGATGTTTAGTTTGTTTACAGGTAGAGGCCTTGCGACGAGCTGATCACCCGCCCAAGGAGTCCTACCGTATATGTAAGATCTAGAAAAACCGAAGTGAGCGGAGAAGTTCATGGAGATAGGCCTAGGCCCACTGGGGCTGTAATGCCAGGGGGGGGAAAAATATTAATAGTTTATATACGTATATACATACAGATTTGGAGCTAGAGAATCCTGAAATTTATGCCGGAGTCTTCTTCCTGCTTTTCACATGCCTATCGCACACGCACGCCCTTTTCAATGAGTACGTGGTAATTCACATATGGCATTAACCACAAATGTAACGCGACTAATAGAATATTTTACATTGCAGAAAGAGCTTCGGCCTATGGTCGACAGACATACAACACAAATGCCTGACGGCAGCTATTCGAAGCTATACTACGTCGATACTAGAGAGGAACTGTGATGCGTGGAGTTCAATGCCCAATCGGTTAAGCCAGGATTCCGAATGCACGGCGACTAACGCAACTAACGTGTGTCCCTCTAGCCGGACCTCTAGAACAATTTGCGGCAGACTTTCAAATAACATCCGTCTAAAACGAGAACTATTACTGCAGTCTTCATAAATATTTTTGCTTCTTGTTCTTCTTGGCGTGGTTGTGAAGGTGTTAAGAGACAGAACTACAGAACCGAGAATCACCCATTTTAAGTGCCTTGTGCAGTATATGATTAGCTTATAACTCATTCGGCCGTACAAATTGTAACGGTCATTTCCACAAATGAACGAACGTCTCAACACCCGTAATTACCAACGGTCATTGTCGGTGAATCCTGGCATTTTAAACTTAAATTGACGTTCTCTACTTTTCTCTTACCCACCATGAACACGGAACCAATCTTATTACCCGACAATTTTTATGCGAGGTCACAGGATTACGCATTTGCGATATGGAGGAATATAGCGATGGATATGTATGAAATGTGTACTTGATATTTCAATTAGAATTATGGTGTCATGGTGGCGAAGTATGAAAGCGACTGAGATTAAACATCTATGCGTATGTAATTAATTAAAAATAGATTAACAGAGGTAATACCAGCAGATTAAATTCAGGAAATGCTTGCTAACATTTAGTCCAGAAACTATTTCTTTCCAATTGTTGTATCTAAAATCAGAAAGACTAATATACAGAATTATAATTGTACTGTCGTCTTGTATGGTTGTGAAACTTCGTCTCTCACTACAAGGAATAAGGATTTGAGGGTGTATAAGACGTGGACGCCGAGGAGAATAGATTTACCTGCAGGAGGGGAAGTAACTGGACTGGAAATATTACGTAGTGAATAATATCATACCTTTATTCTTCATCATGTATTATTAGGGCGATAAAAGTAAGAAGTATAGGATGAGCTAGGCTTGTAGCAAGCATGTCAGCAATTAGAAGTGTGAACAAAATACTAATCACACCCTAAAGGTAAGTTTGGGGACCTTGGTATAGATGCAAGGATAATATTTTATTATATTTCAAGCAAATAGATTAAGAGGGTATGGACCAGATGCTTCTAGCTCGGAACAGGCACCAGTGGCGTGCTGCTGTGAGTACGTACATGAACCTTTTGTGCTCATGAAGAACTGGGTGCCCTAAGTGAACTGGTTAGGCCACTTCCTTTATTCCTTTGGTTACGTCAGTGGTGTTGTTATGTGTTATGTGTGTAGGTAATTCAGCGTCATGTTTTGACCTTATTTTTGCCCCAGTCAGTCCCTGTAATTTGTCAACAACTTTTCGGTTGCTTGGCTAGATAATTGTCACATTTTCTCTTATGTTTTTGTTTGTCCATTTGGAAACTTCGTGGTCATCTTCGGCAATTTATTCAGTGTCACTCTTATAGCGTCCGAAACTGGAAGACGCCTTTAAGTAACATTCTCAAAGCGAATATTATACTTGAAATCATTACAGTACTGTACATATTCCCATTAAATATTATCGAATATCATTACAAGTTTGTCTCCGTATTTATAGATGAACTTCTACTGACGTTGATCCAGAGAACAGAGCAATATTTTGACAGTCAGGCCATATATTCAATTGGCGTTAATGGAGTTAAACCTCTGAGTGAAGTGAAACCGCCCAAAGGAACACGGCAAAATTTGTTATGAATTCGCAACACTAGTTGATTTATTCGTTTAGCGCGTGTCGAATTTTATGAAGATAAGCATGTCTCAGGAAAGAAGAAGTTAAAAGTAAATTGCTGGATTCGGCCCCGGAAAGAGACCAAAAACTTAGGTTTTACCGGCGGAAAATTGAATCGGGTAACTTTCGAACAAACTAGACGTTTTGCTGTTGCGCTACCTTGCACGATTATTTATTAATTCATTTATCATAATCTGAAACTATTACTTTAAATTCCTGATATTATTAAAGTAATCTTTAATCATCATCACAGCAAACGTTCTTATTTTCTGTGACCAATTTTATACGCATCAGTAAGTAACAGTTAACAAAATTACCCACGCTATATTTTATCTGCGGGTCTTCCTGGATGTTTCTTGTACCTACTTAACAGTAGAGATCATTGCGTCTTATTCTGCGGTATCGCTTTTTATGTGAAGTTAGCCTTGTGCTTTAGTCCGCTGCCACATACCGTACGAGTTTGACTTCTTTGCGGGGACTTTTTCCAGCTATATTATCCCCCGCCTCTATATCCACCCGTTGTGTGACTTCCGGCACAAACTGATTTCTTACACAAGCCTACTCTTCCATGGCCATTTCGTTACTAAGGGCATTATTATGACTTTCGTGCATAGCCACTAGGGACAGTATACGAGATTATACTTGTTTGCGGACTACAAATATTTAGTAATTATCTTTCGGTTCTACTAATTAGCGTCCATTCATGATGCTCCCGTTACGGATGGCATGCGCATCTCGTATCATGAAGGTGAAATGTAAAGGTAAACCTATCCTTGTAACAGGCCGTGGAGGTCCATAGGGTTGTGAGCGATCGAGGCTCCCACATTTAGATATTTAGGCATAGACTAAAGAGAATAGTGTGGAGTGCTTTGCAGTGCGGAAATCAGTAACAGTGTTATCATTATTAGCAGTTACGGCCTGTAAGTGGTCAATAAATCCATTTACCAAGCCGAACCCCATTTTAGTCACTGATACACGTGACTATTTACGCTGAAACAAGCCAGAGATATAATTAAAATTTTTATGTAATTATTCAATTCGAGGGACGTCTTATCTAATGGTAGACGGGCGAGTGCCGAAGCTGAAAAATTCTACCCGAATAAACGATGTCACATCCCAGAAAGTAGTACTCATCGAGAAGGTTAAGTGTGAAATTTGACTTAACAGGGTTCATACACGTGTGGAGGAGGGGTCGAATACATCCACCGTGACCCTGCGAGTCGTAGGAGGCGATGAAAAGGGAAGTCTCAAATCTGAGACAGTGAAATATGGTCGCGAGTACTAAGGGACTCGGACCCGAGAAAGACTGCGCTTGCCAGGGCCAGCAGTATATGCAAAAGACAGACCCGTCCTCTCGTCAGAGAGGGCGCCTCACAAAAACAAGACCGTGACTGTTAAACAGTAATAAATATCTGGTCAGGAGCCCCAGATGGAGCTTGACGCCAAGACATACTGACTGACTCACCGTCAGTCGCGATGTGACTTTGATTCTGAGTACTCATCAAAAGAATCAATTCTTCACCTTGGATATGGTTGTTTTCCTTGTCAATATCACAATACGTAGTGTTTTTTTTTTTTTTAGTTTCTTCAGGCGGTGTGAGAAATGAATCCATTTGGCAGCTCGGCCGCGCTTTAGCCTATTGTACCAGCCCCGGGTGATAGGTGATTGTGGAGCAGTCGATGGAATGAGAATTGGCAGGGGAAATCGAAGTACTCGGAAAAAAAAACGTGCGTCAGAGCCACGTTGTTTACCACGAATCTCATATGACCTTACCTGGCCTCGGACTCGGCCCGCCACGGTGGGAAACAGGCGTCTAACCACCTCAGCTATAGCACGGTCGCACAATACGTAGTAAGCAAATTTTCAAAGTAAAACTAAACAAAAACTAAAGAGTTGAAGTTTATTATATAATTGAAGAGAGGCCGGGAATAAGAATTCGAATCAGGCCCAGAAGTGTACCGCATTATTTGCTTATCATTGTAATATCCGGGGCTACCATACATGTTCGCAAGACTAGAGAGTACATTTCTTGCCTTTGGGTGTTACCTGGTGAGACTATGTAGGAAACAGGAGACAGAAAATAGGATTTGAGGATCGCACAGGGGTGTTTATGAAGGTTTGTCTCTTGTGACATGTTGTCCGTCTAATGTCAACCGGGGTTCCGGAGGCGATCTGCTTCTCCGAATAGTTGTTTGCCTTTCAACGGACTACGCTGCATTATCCCCCAGAAAATATAACTCTCCAGGAAAGAGAAAAGTCACATTTGTATATGCGTTAACTATACCTATAGCTACAGAAGTATAGTCCGGAAAAAAAGAAACTCGCCCGTTAGTTTATGAGGGTCACGCGGTAACGTAGTTGGTTAAGGCACTGTGCTACAAGCCGGAAGGTAGCGGATTCGATTCCCGATTGGGTTGTTGGATTTTTCAGTTGACCTAATCCTTCCAGCAGTATTATGGACCTGCAGTCGACTCAGCCTTTAACAAAAATGAGCACCAGGAATCTTCTTGGAGGTAGAGGGCGGCCGGAGCGTAAGGATGGCACCCTCATCGCCATCTGTTAACCGATTGTCTAGGAAATGTTCGATCCTCGACGTCTCGCAACTATATGGGTCTCCACGGCCTGTTACAGGGATAGCTTTACCTTTTTCCTTACTCGTTAGTAGTAACCGTCTGCCATGTCAGTGGCTTTGGAATCACTTACGTAAATCTTTTTTTTTCCTTGGCACTACAGCCCCAGTGGGCCTAGGCCTACCTCTATGAACTTCTCCGTTCACACTTAAACCTTTGGTAACTTCAAATATGACTCTCTTAAATTTCTTGTCAGGACTCTAGCAAAAAATTATCAAGTGATATTTGTTTTGAAAGATAAAAAAAAACAGAATCGTGCAAAGTGGCATAAATGGAAAGACACATTTGTTAAGCTTCGTGATAACGCTTAACAGCAAATATAATTAACCTGATTTCCGCATTCGGAGAGGCGGAATGTCAAATAAGGTCGATATAAAATCTGTTGTCGGTTGTTTCATTGTTCAGTCGTGATATTCTAACGAGCATGACTCCTAATTACGAGCACTGAGCCATGATTATAGAATGCTCTCATCTAATTTCGCAATTCGTTTCAGGTAATTCAACTCTAGTTCGTGCCTCCACGTCAAAACGCCCAAAAGAACAGAGAGTATCTCATTCAGAGACACAACTGTTTACTGCTCTTCATGCCCGTTAACATGTGGCGCACTCATGTAATCAATAGCTACACTAGGCTCTATAAGAACGAAGTTAGACTTTCATTGGCATGCATGTCCTACAGCCTGCACTGAGTAAGGGAAGATCTGCTGTATTATGTAATTGTAATACATCCGAGTATTATTTCACTGGCTCTACAGCCCCCTTGTGCCATGGCATCTGATTTTCAGTTTCATTATCAATTTACAGACGGTAAGACTCCTTGGAGCCGGTCACGGTAGCTGAGCGGTCTAAGGCATGCACTGTCTTCGCTCGCTCGGAAACCGGGATCGTGAGTTCGAATCCCACTCAGGGCATGGGTGTTCCTGTGCGTTTTTCTGTGTTTGTGTACAGGTAGAGGCCTTGCGACGAGCTGATCACCCGCCCAAGGAGTCCTACCGTATGTCTAAACCGAAGTGAAACGGAGATTTTCAGAGAGGTAGGCCTAGGCCCAAATGAGGGCTGTAGCGCCAGTGAAAAAAAAAAGAAAGAAAAAAAAGACTCATTGGACTAACACAAGCCGCGCCATAGCTCAAGCTGTTAGTTGCTGGCTTCCCATTGGGGCGGCCCGTGTTCGATCCCGCGTCTGGACAAATGGGATTTGTGGGGACAAAGTGGCGCTGGGGCGGATTTTCTCCTAGTACTTCGGTTTCCCCTGCCAATCTTCATTCCACCAAATTATCCATCATCATAATCACCCGGGGCAGGCTACAATAGGACAATCAGTGGCCTCCGTTGCGAGTGGACCCAGTTGGACTCCACCCCCCACTAAGCGAATAAAAAAAATTAACCATAACACAAAATGTTGAACAAGTAGTTTCACAGTCGGTCCTTTCGTGTTAACAACTCCCACTAGAATGTCAAAGAATATTCCTATGCAGTATTTTTATGTACGAGGCGTCCCTCCGTAGGCGAAGCCTCCCAGTGTATCTTCTGTGTAGTAAGGGCACCGTCCACCTCTTCGCCGAGGGATGCCATTAACTTAAAGATGTATCCCTCAGAGTGCCCCTCGCGTTTCACGTGTATAATCTAGCACCGGCAGATATCTTCCGGAAATACACGGAGTACTCGTATTTTCGGAGCCAGTACCCTACCTTATCCTACCTCCTGGCGGCAAGAATTCTTCGGCTCTGTGAAGTAGTGTTGATCCAAATCATCCACTGTGCTTCGAGTGAATGGGACAATGTAGTGCCTTTATGCAATTCAACTTAGCGTCTACGATAGGATGCAATCACAATATATATTGTCAACAATGTCATGGGAATAATTTTTCAATCAATGAGCAGCGCGTACTAGCTGATTTTACTTTTCCTGCTCCGATACAACTGCATTTACCCTACATAAATAATAACTTTCATGGAAAAACTGGAGGTACCTTTACAGTCTTTCCATATATAGGATTTTACATGCCTAGCTACAAATCATCAACCTATCTATTTTTAGTAATTATATTTATGTCTTCTTAATATTAGTGTTCTGTCGTGTGAAAGTTGCCAGAAAATGTATAAATAAATTCCAACTTGCAGCGATAATTCAACGAACTGTATCAAAGTACTTCCGGAGGTCAAGAGACAAGAATTTCCACAGAACTCGCAGCAAAAGAGCGCTAAAAGAGGTCAAGATGTCTTGTGCAAATAGTACCTGAAGAGCAAATGACACTGCAAATAAAGTTCGACAACCACGGTGAAGTTATAAAGGTAACAGGACGGTAACTGAACGTCGGTGGACAATGCAGCAATGAAGCATGACAGAAACCCGAACAGTCGACCGTGACGCAAGAAAAACAAGTGAAGGCGTCCGCCCACTCTTGTTCGTGCTATTGAAACAAGGACTGATGCGTTGAAGCGTCGATATTAGTGTGATCAACCAGGTGTTACGACCATCACCAAGCAAAACGAGATAAACTGTTTGTCTGCAGTAACCGAACGTCCATTGCTTGATCATAATCCTCTACATGAGAAGGCCTGTCTGTAAACTTCCTCGAAGTGCCAAGTCATTGAACAATAAAACTGAATATCTAAACGAGGTGCGACTTTGAACTCCACAGTGTAGCTTTGTGTTGATTTTCATCTAGATATACAAGAGAACCAGCCTTGCACATCGCATTCTGATGCGTCAGTATCGTCCTGTATATACTCGTCCTTTCGGTGGACGTGAGTACGATAAAGATAACTTGTCACTGGGACCAACTCATGCGTCTCTATTTGTTTCTGCACAATTTTAAGGGAAGAGATCACTTGAAAACCCTAGACATAGATGGGAAGATAATATTAAAATGGGTCTTGAAATAGTTTGCGAGCGTATGGATTCATCACTTGTACTCTTCTCCAAGTATAATTAGAATGATCACGTCAAAGTGGATGAGGTGAGCAGGGTATGTAGCACGAATGGGGTGAGAAGAGGAATGCATATAGGCTATTGGTGGGAAAGCCAGAAGGAGAGAGACCACAGGGCAGACCAAGGCGTTGATGGGTGTACAATACTAAATTGGATCTTTGAGAAATAGGACGGGGTGGTATGTATTGGATTGATCTGGCTCAGGATAGGGACCAGTGGAGGGCTCTTTTGAACACGGTAATGAACTTTCGTGTTCCACAAAATGCTGGGAAATTCTTGAGTAGCTGCAGATTTGGCTTCTCCTCAAGAAGGGCACAACTCCATAAGTAAATAAGTAAGTAAGTAAAAAAGGGTATGGATTGGATTCATTTGACCCAGGGTAGAGGCCAGTGACGTGCTCTTGTGAATATCGTAATGCACGTTTGGGTTTCATAAAATATTGGACTTGAGTTTCACAGCTACTGTAAAAGTTCATATCCAGTTTCATGAAAATAAATTTAACTGTTTAACTGTTTAAACGTCTATAAGGGCGATATCGTAACGATACGTTCTTCCGTGAAGAAGGAAGATACATGCACGGAGCGCTGAACTGAATCACATAGATTGGATAGTGTTAAGGCGCATCCACATTACTCGTGCTCGTGCTCGCGTGACTCGCTAGGCTCGTGAGTAATGTGGACGATATAACAAGTCACGAGACAAGCAAATTTTTAATTTTTAATTTAAAAACTATAGCCAATAAATTAAAATACGACTACAGCCTATACACACTACGAGTAAATATACGGATTCTCACGCGCCGAAGCCTGGCGAGCAACTAAAGTAGTGTGGACGAAGATTTACGGGCACAAGTAAAAGCCAGACGAGTCTCCCGACAAGCACGAGCACGAGTAATGTGGACGTGCCTTTAGGAACGTCCTCTAGGCCTGCGATGCTATGACCTCGTGGGTGTAGTTGATGTATCCTTGCCCGTTTGTTATAACGGGAGATTCACATGCTATTCATGGCACCCAGTGTACATGAGGAAGAAGATAGTACACAAGTAGAAGGTAAAGGTAAAGTTGCCCTGTGCTTAACTAATTAAGCACTAAGCCAAGAGGTGTATGGGTGAGTGAATATATAGAACAATATTTTCTTGACCTCGGCATTAGTTGGAGGTGAGTGTTCAGCTTCACGCCCCGGCCTCTTTAACTTTGTGGGAGAAGCCCCATAGTCACATTGAATAGAAGGCTGGGTGAGTTTCAGAGCCGGTCTGGATGAAGTGGAGAAGAGGAAATTCTTGACCCTACCGGGAATCAAACTCCGAACCCTCGGTCATCCAGCCCGTAGTCAGCCGGTATACCGACTGCGCTAACCCGGCTCCGATACTACATTAAGTACACAATCTAAAGTCAGGGGTACGTAGTGAAGGCTTACGGAATATATAGATATATTACCCTCTCAAGTTTGTCGAATTGCATAAGATTTCTAATGGCGGAAATTCTTAATGTTGAGCTATACAACGATAATTCAAAGCCAGTTGAACTTCACTGAACCATTATCATTTTGCCTATACACATATACGTGTTCGTATATACTTACGCTATACGTCATACAATAAGTTTAGAGCCTAAGGAATGAATAGCTAGGGATTCGATTCCCTGTAGGAACTTCAAGATTTCTCTTTTCGCTACTACATGAAGGATATGACTAATGTTCACCCAGTCATTTAACTGATGCAGTAGGACAGCTCGTGGACTGAACGGCTAGGGATTCCGTTCCTGGCCGGAACCTTAAAATTACATGAAGAATATGACTGAGGTCAATTGAATAGCTTATCAAATGCGTGGCGGAGTGTCTGTGTGTGGGGGTGAACCTCGCTGCGTCTAGTACCGCTGTCTTACCTTCGCTCCCTTCAGAAACCCTCGAGGTGTTGTGATGAATGCAAGCAACCTGTAATTGAAGTTCGAGTCCCATAGGGTCAAGAATTTTCTCTTCTCCACGTCGTCCAGACCGGCTCTTCGATCCACCCAACCTCCTACCCAATGGGTATCGGGGGTAACGCGGCCGGGGCGTGAAACTGACCACAGCTAGTGCCGAGGTCGAGAAATTATGGATCTATACAGCGACTCCCCCACACGCCTTCATGGCGCAATGCTTAGATAGTTAAGCACAGGGGCAACTTTGCCTTTCCTTACCTTACCTTACCTTATCCAGTAATTTGAAAGACAGAGGCGTAAGAATATTTCTGTAACTTCGCATTAACTTAATTTTTTTTTAATTCGCTTAGTGGGGTGTGGAGTCCAACCGGGTCCACTCGGCACGGCGGCCACTGATTGGCCTATTGTAGCCTGTCCCTGGTGATTATGTTGATGGAGAATTTGGTGGAATGAAGATTGGCAGGAGAAACCGAATTACTAGGAGAAAACCCGCCCCAGCGCCACTTTGTCCACCATACACCCCACTTGACCAGACCCGGGATCGAACCCGGGCCTCCGCGGTGGGAAGCCAGCGCCTAACCGCTTGAGCTATGGCGCGGCCTTTCGCATTAACTTAGTTTTACTTCTGAAATAGGGTCTTATTTATATCACTTCCTTTGACAATGGCTCCATGGTGCGGAGACCTTGAGAAATGATACTAGCTCAACTACTCAACATATTCCCCCCTCCCTTCTTTATGGTACTCGGTGGTTCATTACCATGTTCACTAGAACCTGCCATGTCTGAGGCCCTGTGCAGCTTCTGTAGAGTGGTAGTTCCTTAAGGTGAGAAGATCTTAGCTCCCCAACCGCCAACCTAGAGGACCACCTTTCGCATGTCGTCTGCATTTTAAATGCATTCGCAGCACCTCCCCCATCGAGAGCTGAGGCCTCGCCATGGCACTATGAGAAGGCAAAGAACTCACTTAACATGTGTTAAGTTTCTACTGACTTCTTATTAAATGAACATTGACGACGTATTATTTCTGGAGTGGAAAATACGAGTATGTAATCCGAAATTCGCACGTAGTTGTTAAAGAGTGTCTGATTTGTTGTAATATTGCAGGAAATCATATACAACAATGGACGCAAATTAAAATGTATCCCGAAGGGCGCGACGTCATATAATCCCGTAGAAGTTCACCGACTTTTCACCATAATAGTGACCGAATTTCTTCCACAAGGAAACGTATTCCATGGTGATACATAAGCATAAAGTTCAGAAGAAATTGTAGTTTCATCCTGTGAACAATTGAAAAGGGGATTCGAAACAGATACAGACGCTGTAAAGCAATATTTTCTACTTTACCCTAGGAGCCTTGGGTATTTTGGGTGATGACTACAGTACACGTAATTTCATTGCATCCTCAGGTGTGTTTTACGAGGCCCCCAGCCGGAAACATGAAGTCGACAAAATGCCGACAGCAATGTTACTTTATATGTATGGGTACACGTGTGCCGGTAGGTGGGACATGATCCAAGCCGTTCTTACTTTTGGACTAGTACGATAACCATCAGAACCTCTGTATAGTGCAAATCAGTACTGCCGATTATCATAATTTCGTGGATATCTTACACAAGTCAGACAACGGACCATGTCCAAAGCAGTGTCGGCATAGTGTCCACGCGTATTTTGTCTGTGTAGTCCTAAACGCTCCGATCACAGTGGCCGCGAAGTCTAAGGCATGAAATGTCTTCGCTCGCTAGAAGACCGGGATTGCGGGTTCGAATCCCACTCAAGAGATGAATGTTTGTCTGCGTTTATTCTGTGTTTGTATGTAGGTAGCGGCCTTGCGTCGGGCTGATTGCTCTTCCAAGGAGTCCTACCGACTGTGTATAGGATTAAGAACCTTTAAAAGCTGCCAAGGTCAAACAAATGGACTAGAGAGCCACAGATGGATAGATAGATAGACGGGTAGACGGACAGACGGATAGACGGATATATGGATATATTTAAGTGTAATAGCGGAGGCCCACCAGTTGAGATTAAAACAACATGCTGATGAAGTGTATTTGCTAGTAGAACAGCTTATATCTGGAGAAATGTAGGCATCTATTGGCAAGTCCATAATTGACTTAGATATTCTTAGCTTATTTAGCAACTTTTCTTTTTTAGCTGATGATGAATTGGAGAGGATGTGCTCAATTTAAGATTCTATTCAGAGATTCCCTGGAGGAATATCTGAAAACCACAAAAACACCCAGTCACCGTGGTTACTCTCCGAACCAATATATGGACCCTGAATTACCCTAATAGGAATCAAGCGTTCTAGCCAATGGACTGCGACGTCAGGAGCTCTGATGGTCCTTCTAAAATTAAGAAGCATCATCATGTCAAAAATTCTGTACGATAATTACAACTTTCATCTCCTGAGTTCTAGACACACATGTTTTTCCCCTGTGAAAATAAGTTGAGTTAGCAATTTACTGGTATCAAATTCTGTTCGAGAACAAAGCCAGTTCGATCAAAATGTCAATATTTTATTACCGTAACTTGAGGTTTCTGAGTAACACACTATTTTACTACCGCCATTATTAGAAAAACTTTTCTGTAATCACCTTCTACAAATTATAGTGGCAGTAACAGCAAGAGTCTCTTCTTTTGTACGGGTGTGAAACTTGGCCTGTCACTCTAAAGAATAAAAAAGGTAAATTGGAGGCATTTGAGAACAAAATACTAGGGACAATTTTCAGACCTATGAATGAGCAAGTAACAGCAGGATGGAGAAAATTACATAATGAAATTCATGATGTGTACTCTTCGCCATATATACATGACAGTTAAATTAAGGCAGACGAGAAGTTCGGGTCATGCAACCTAAAGTTGGAATTCATAAGTGCACCTACAGTTTTTCTCGGGGAATCTCAAATTAAAAAATCTTTTGGGAGGCCTAGGCGTGAATGAGAAAACAATAATGTAAGTGAAGTCAATTTTGAACATGCGAAATGGATTTAAGAGGCTCTGGATAGAGCCCAGTTGTAGAATTTTGAAAAAAAAAATAGTGCTGTACATGAAACGGGATTTGATGACCGTTGAGTAACTATGAACTCTTTAAACACCATCCGGCAACGTGGAGCTAGTAACTGAAGATATAAGGAAAACTTTGCCTCTTAATGTATTCACAGTATTTCAAACTTGTTTGACTGCGTGAATAATCATTATATGATACCTTTAATTTATTAATTCATTCTCCTTGTTTATTGAAATTACCAATGTAGAAGTTAATGTTACATTTAGTCTATATAATATGTGGTATTGCAGATCACAGTGGCCGCGCGGTATAAGGCATGAACAGTCTTCGCTTGATCGAAAGCTGAGATCATGGGTTCGAATCTCACTCAAGGCATGGATGTCTGTGTGTGCGTTTGTTCTGTGTTTGTTTCTCCGGTGTGTAGGTAGCGGCCTTGAGACCGGTTGATCACTCGTTCAAGGAGTTCTACCTTCTGTGTAACAAAGATTACGGAAATGAAAAAGAGTTTAAGGCCCAACAAAGAGCTCTAGCGCCACTGATGAATGAATGAATGAATGAATGAATATGTGGTAGTACCCCTTGGCCTTGTGATCAGGACAGCTGGAGGCAGAGTACAAGAAACGTGCGTAGTGACCTCCACCTCAACTGTGATTCGAATCTGCAAGCGATCGTAGACAGCAGATATTAGACTGCGCTGTTGTTCTATCGATCTTACACTGAAGGATCGGGCTTCTTCCTTCAAAGGTATTTTAATCACATAAATTTGCGCCATACCTGTAAAGTCTGTCAACAAAAGTTCAACGCCGAAAATCTTGCTTTTCCGGTCTCTGTTAACACAGTCTAATAAATTATCAAACACGATTCATTTTTGAAGAAAAAAGCATTCCCTATTTCTAGCAGCCTGATTTATTATGAAAATCTAACCCTACAGACCAACAAGTCTCCAGCTTCCTGTTTTCTTTCTTCGTTAATTTATTCTGTAAGAAATAAAACACTGCCTGTCTGAATGAGACTTCATACTGCGTGTTCTAATAGATCAGTGAATTTTAAAATCCGGAACCTGCAGACATATTTTATTCTGCTGCTGTCTTTTCAAAGCAGAGAGTAGAAAGGAAGTTACTTCGTGTTCCCGAAGAGAAATATAACGCATATTTAAAAAATATTAATTTTCGTCGGTGATAATCTAAATTTCAATTTGATAAATCAATTATTATTAAATTAATTCTTTTCTCCTTTCGACACCTGCCTCATCGGGTAGCAGATTTAGATAATTGTCCATTCTCAAATTCATCCATATTCTGCTGCACGGTCCACTTGACCAATCACAGTGGCCCCGAGAGGTGTAAGGAAAGAACCGTCTTTGCCCGCTCGAACACTTGGATCGTGGGTTCGACACCCACTCAAGGCATGGATGTCTGTGTGCGCTTGTTCTGTGTTTATGTTGTTCTGTGTGAAGATAACGGCCTTGCGACGGGATGATTCCTCATCCAAGGAGTTCAGTCGACCGTATATTGATTAAGAAATTGGAAAAGCGGCTAAGGTCCACAAGTGATTTAGAGCCATAGATAGATAGATGGTCCACTCGGGTTAATGTGTATATCAGATAATGTTCTAGAGCTGGAAAGGGAAACAGATAAGGATTTAAGTGCAATGATAAACTTTACACTGATTCTCGGAAGATCGTAATGAGAATTCTTATTTTTGTAGTAGCAAGATAAAATCTCTCTCAGGAGATCAATATTTGCGTTATTTTCTGTTCTATTGAATTTTCTTACGATGTTAAACTTCATGCTGTTAGCTCATCTCCTATATAAGGACCCCTTCTCATGTAGGAAAAGTCGTCTTTTCAACCGCACTCAGGAACCCATTCAGCCTTCTATCCTTCAAGCGGCCGAGAAGTGAAACTAACCGAGGGCAAAAATAGCTACCCTGTTCTACACCGGTCACTATATGTCTTCGTGCCAATGTACTTAATTAATTAAACACGGGGCAACTTTATCCTGTGCCTTAAAATTGTTACCGTACGCACAGACTTGCAGGATATTTGAGAATGAATTACCGCTCCCATTCAGAGGCTTGTGTCTTCGTCGAGTCGGTATTACTGACGGCAAGAAACTGAAAAACACGATCGGGCGTAGCATCTGATCCATCTGATGGCACAATGTCCACTCCAAATTTCATGTACCACGTAAACACCAACGATTCTCGAATTGAAACGCCTGGACAGACGGATAGACTTAAGAAGAGCATCATTTCGTTTACTTCCAGCTCATGTGCAAACAACCCATACTAATAAATCTCTGGATAAATTGTTCTGTTTTATTTTATTTTATTTGCTTTTATGTAGGCTATATTTTAGATGCGCTGGCATGATTCTTTCTCAATTGTGTGAACACCCATTAATTATCGGGTGATTATATAACGAGTTTAATGTAAAGTTGTCTCTGTGCTCAACAAATTGAGCACTACGCCATGAAGGCGTAGATCCACATATTCTTGACCTAGGCACTAGTAGGAGTTGAGTATTCAACTTCACGTTCCTGCCGCTTTGCCCCCGGAAAAAGCGCTCCCGATACCCACTGGTTAGGGGACTGGGTGGGCCCTAGAGGAGGTCCGAACGACGTAGAGAAGAGAAAAATTTCGCCCTTACCGGATCTCGGAATCCGACTCTTCGGCCATCCAACATATTTACTTACTTACTTACTTACTTACTTACTCACTTACTTATTCAGGGAGCTGAACCCTTCTTGAGGAACCGCCAATTCTGCAGCTACTCAAAAATTTCCCAGCATTTTATGGAACCCGAAGGTTCATTACCGTGCTCACAAGAGCCCTCCACTGGTCCCGATCCTGAGGCAGATCAATCCAATTCATACCATCCCATCCTATCTCTCTAAGATCCATTTTAATATATGCACCCACCTACACCTTGGTCTTCATAGTGGTCTTTTTTCTTCTGGTTTTCCCATGATTTCAAAAATAAAAAGTACAAGTATATTGCATTACTTATGAACACGGCACGTACAAAGGAATAATTTTATTAAAGGGCAGAATTGTGATCTTTCTAGCCAATTCAATACAGTTTTTACGAACTCGTTATTCTCTTCCACTTAATATTATACATAAAACACCTCTCCGCGTACACATTTCAGTGTCGTCTCAAATTTACATGTGTCTAGAAATAAATTCCTTCTTAATTAATTTCAAGTGAGGCTTGCCAAATCACTCTTTCCAGCATCTTTCTACCAATACCGCAAAAGATTTAATATATAAGAAGAAAGCATACAACTTCGTGACGTTATGCTCTACATGCTTCGTCCATGCATTATCTGGCCGACGAAAAGAGAGCAGGGCAAACCATAAATCAAGCAGTCTTCATCAATCAAGAATATCATTAACTTGTTCGCGAAACAAAATCCGGAACATCTTGTTGAAACCGATACTTTTTCTATCATGCCTTTGGCCAATTAGTTAAGCATTTTCTGACGTTCAGTTTAGGGACAGTGTTTATAATCTTTCATTCACAAGGCCGACTAGACATGGAATGGTTCCAATCCGACCAAGTAGCCAAGAATACATACACAACTAGCAACTAGATACCAGACCAATACTACAATTTTGTGTTCCAGCTTTCGTTATATATACAGACGGCCACCATTCCGGTTTAACCTGCTTCTCCGTTTCTACTTGGACAGCAAACAAAACTGGACTCGTCCATCTCAGACTGACAAGTCTGGATTTGTGCCAGAATGCTGTCTGTCTTGACACAGCAGTGTGCCTACACAAGTAGTGTAACGAGTATGGACGTATTTTGATGATACGTCAGGCCTCGTTTCTTCAAAACAACTGTCTCTTTTATGCGCCACAGTTCTAATAAAGTGGAACAAGTCTCCATTATCGGTTGCAGAGCATTGTGTGTGGGGGTCTGAAAGGAAGATCCTCACGCAGTCATTCAACATAACTAAAATTTTAGTTAAAACTTATGAATCAACAATTTTCCTTTAAATGATAAATGCATATACGTGTATGTTCCTGCATAAATGTTAATTTATGACTATGCATTAAAACGGCAACTGTAAGGTGTCTATAGGCTCGTTAAAATATAAATATTCTCACATGTGCCACCACCCGGTTTGTCAAAACTTTCACATTTCGAATTATTTAAGTTCGAACCGCATTCTTCCGAAATGTTATACGTTTATATCAACTCGTTGAACTACTTAGGCAGTTGAAGCTTTAAATCGTGTGATCAAATCTCCGGGCATTGAAAAAATTGATCCACGAAAGTGGTAAGCATTACGTTCTAAGCCCCACAGAGTTATCCATTGGTATCACTACCACCGAGATCGTCATGTCCAGTATTAACCCTTTAATGACTGAATTTCTTTTAAATAATATACAAGAATTTATTTCGTATCATACAGGAAACACATTACTTCTCTGTTAAAAATTCAACCAGTTAATACATTTTAAGGAAATAAACGCTGTTTATTGTGAACCATATGAAACACACTAATACACTGTTTGTGTAGAATGCAGAATTATAGTATTTTAAAGAGGTTGTACATGCACTGGGCTTGATGGAGTTAAGCCTATTGAGACCTCTGGATATTATGAGACAGAAAATTTGTTTTTTTCTGTTACAAATAAGGAATAATTACCACAGCAGTGGAAAGAATCTCTTATTGCACTTATGTCCATAAGATGATCAATGAAACCCGATGTAGCAATTTCCCCCAGCATTTTATGGAACCCGAATGTTCATTACCGTGTTCACAAGAGCCCTCCACTGGTCCCTACTCTGAGCCAGATTTATCCAATCCATACCATCCCATCCTATTTCTCTAAGATCCATTCTAATATTGTCCACCCACCTACGCCTTGGTCTTCCATGTGGTCTCTTTCCTTCTGGCTTTCCTACCAATATCCTATGTGCATTCATCTTCACCACCAATCGTGCTACATACCCTGCCAATCTCATTCTTCTTGACTTGATCATTCTAATTATACTTGGAGAAGAGTACAAATTATGAAGCTCCTCATTATGCAGTTTTCTCCAACCTCCTGTTACTTCATCCCTCTTCGATCAAAATATTCTCCTCAACATCCTGTTCTCAAACATCTTCAGTCTATATTCTTCCCTTAATGTGAGAAACCAAGTTTCACACCCATACAGAATCACCGGCAAAATTATAGTTTTGTATATTCTAATTTTTACGTTTTTGGACAACAGACGAGAAGACAAAAGGTTCTGGACTCAATGGTAGCAAGCATTACCCAAGTTCAATCGCCTCTTAGTTTCCTCCTGAATCAGATTTCGATCTGTTATCGTTGTTCCCAAATATCTTAACTGTGCCACATTTTCAAAACATATGTTTCCTGTCTTTATATCATGATTTTGCCCTGCATTTTGATGACGAGACAGTCTCGTTTAATTTCAGTCCCTGGACCTTCCTAATTGCATATTTTAAGGCAAAGTTGAAAAGGAGTGGCGATAAAGTTGAATAAGTTCTGCGGGAATTTGATCACTACCTGGCGATTTATACCTTTTCAATTTTCCAATAGCATTTTCAACCTTAAAAAGGGATAGGATCAGGTATTAACTGCTCAGATGTATGGATTTCTGTCTGCCTAACAACACTGACCCTATGTACATTCAATAACTGAGGGAAGTAGTTCCTCCACCTATTCAAAATGCTGTGGGAATCTGCAAGCAGATCACCATTCTCATCCTGCACCAAGTTACTGCTAGGCTGGTAACCCGTCTTAAAGTCATTTATTCCTCTATACAGGTCTCTAATGTTCTTGTTCTTACTGTTCATTGCTAGCTCATCAATTTTGTCTTTCAGATATTCACTCTTTTTGTTCCTGAAATGCCTGCTGATTTCACGTCTTTTGTTGTTCAGATTATCACAATTTAACTCGTTTGAATCCTGTAACCACTGCAATTTTGCCTGTTTCCTTTGGTCTAATAATTTCGAACATCCTTCAACAAACCGTGGCTTATGCTTCTTCAGTTCATAATAACCTACGCTCTCTTTGGCAGACATTTTTATATTCTCTCTAATAGGTTCCCAAGTTTTATTAACATCCACCTCAGTTTCCAAGTTTTCCAAAGCCGTGAACCTATTTGAGATTTCAACACGATACTGCTCTTTACCCTCTACCTCATTTAATTTCTTGTGATTGAACCTCACCACATGAACGCTGTGTGTTGTTTGTTTGCTCATTGCCAGTCTTTCCCTAACCTTTGTCTCCACCAGGTAGTGGTCAGTATCACAATCTGCTGCCCTGAATGATCGGACATGAAGTATACTTGAATGCAGTCTCCTATCTATAAAAATATGGTCTATTTGATTGTGTATCTTCCCATCAGGAAATGTCCAAGTAAATTTATGGATGTTACGATGTGAGAACATTACCAATTGCATGCAAACTCTAATTCTCAATCGTTGGTTTGAAAATGTCTTCCCTCCCTACTTTGGCATTGAAATCTCCTAACAAAATTTTCATAGGGTACTTCGGAAATTTATCAAATAAATGTTCTAGTTCTTCATAGAATCTATTCTTTATGTCATCAATTTTATCTTATGTTGAGGCGTGAACATTCATAACAATTCTATCACACCAGCGACCTTTTAGTGTTATATATGATATCCTATCACTAATGAATTCTACCCTCTTAACTGCTGATACGATTATCTTATGTACGAAGAAACCTGTATATAATTCATGATTTTCATTCCCCTTTCCATAGAAAAATGTACAGTCTCCTGCTGGTGCGATGCCACCTCCATCCCATCTGACCTCCTGTACTCCCGCTAGATCTAACTTACATATCAAGATTTCTTCTGCCACTGCCCTGAGCGAACCGGCCCTATACAAACTTCGCACATTCCAAGTGCCAAATCTCATATCACCAATGTAGCAATTATTGAGGACAATCAGCGTTAATAGTACATATTGTCACGTGTTGGGTGTGTAACGCGACAAGCTACTTCACGCCGTTTTGGATCTAGCGAATGTATTCCACTCGCTCTTATATTTACACAGTTTACAATTTTACAGTTTAGTTAGTTAGTTAGTTAGTTAGTTAGTTATTGGAGAGAGTGGGTTTCCCCATGCACTGAGACCTGTATTGGTCCATTGTGCTTCCCTCTATGATTTCCACCAGTCTCTATATCCTACCGATACTGGTGCTTACCATCAGTCCCGCCCAGCCAGCGAGACCGGCTCTACTAGCTGAGAGGTATCTATAATGCTTCCCCCATCTACCAGAGGTATTAGAGACTGCTGCTGGGCGG
>NW_019732857.1:1041666-1062472 GCF_002891405.2 Cryptotermes secundus | reverse complement strand
CACAATTTGTAAATTTTGGAACAACTTGTAAGTATTGTGGGTTTGCGCACTTTTAAACGTTCACTGGAAACTCCATTTTATATATTATGGACGTGTTTGCGAACCAATATATATATAAATCGAACCGGTCACGGTAGCCGAGCGATCTAAGGCGTGCACTGTCTTCGCTCGCTCAGAAGCCGGGATCGTGGGTTCGAACCCCACTCCGGGCATGGATGTTTGTGTGCGTTTTTCTGTGTTTGTGTACGGGTAGAGGCCTTGCGACGAGCTGATCACCCGCCCAAGGAGTCCTGCCGTACGTCTAAGATCTAGAAAAACCGAAGTGAACGGAGAGGTTCATGGAGATAGGCCTAGGTCCACTGGGGCTGTAGTGCCAAGGAAAAAAATATATATAAATCGATAGTTGTTGCAGATACCTGTCAGAAGTAACACTTCTTGTGGAATTATATATATATATTCAAATTAACAAGGACTTTGGCTGAGGGAATATTTTTGCTTCTGATTACAACTGCAGAACATGTCTCCAACTGCTTCACTGTTTAAGGGGCCACGGCACATGCTTGTACAGGAACCGGAAGAAAATGTAATTCTGGTAACTGTTTTGTGGATCGAGTGTTGTCTTTGCTGTTGTTCTGTAATTCAGTTAATATATCGATATCTGATTTAATATGGTGGTATAAATTTTCTGCCCTTACGGTGGTATTCCACGTGTTTCAACGAAGAACTGCCCATAGTACCGTGAGCGTTTTCGCAGTGCTAGAAGCTATATTACACCGCGCTCCCTTTATAAGTGTCTAACGCGCTGTTAATGGGAAGAACTCTTAACAATTCCCTGTACGCAGAGAGTGTACCCGACTGTTGGAGGCTACACAGAAGTTTTTCATGGATTATCTCCATACCTTCACGCGAACACTGAGATATCTAACCGTTAAAGTTCCTAAAGAAATAGGGTGTGAGCTGTGGACTAGATTTATCTGACAGGATAAGGACTGGTGGTGAGGTAATTAACTTTTGATCCCATAAAAGGTAGGCGAATACAAGCTTCTCTAGAAGGATACAGCTAAATGGAGTTCTTACCAAAGCGGCCAGAACTTGCTTTCTAATCTTTCCTTTCCATTCCATAAGCATTACCGGGCTCCATTCTGAGGATACATGTCCCCTTCGGCTTAACTAGATAATGACAGGAATGACCAGATCGTAAGGTGTCAAGTACGGCCCTGGCGTCTAAATAACGAAACATAAATTACGAAAGTGGTAGCTCGTGGAAGTGCGGGTACTGGCGTTAGAGACCAAAAAATGTAACTAGCCTCAGAGAATAGGAAATCGCCGAGACATACTCGTATCAACCAATTAATGTAAAGACTACCGTCTTCTGGGATATGGCTGCAGCCAGCTGCTCACGCTGGTTCCTCGCTCGCGGATTTTTTTCTCCTTTTTTCTTCTTCCCTGAAGATTGAGGCGATACGTTCCTCCGAAACTTCTGTTTATACAATATATACACTGCGCCACATCCCAGAAGACAGAGTTCTTCATAGTCCCCGCCGTGAGAAGCTCAAACCTTACAATTAATCAGAGTTTGCCTCTCTACTTCAAATATATCCCTTCAGCTAAACATCCGGAAGGTAAACTCTTGGAATCGTAGTTAGGTGCCCTTTGATTTCCATACTTCTCTCCTGTCGGATATGCCACAAAAATTTCACTCTCCTTTCCTCCAATCACAATCGTGATCATCCTCGTGATGTGCTTATGGCAGTGACTATGGTTGTTAAGGTCTTCTGGGGCTATTTGCTGACGTTTCGGAGGAATTTCAGTGAACTTAAACAAAAGTACGCGGCATCAAATCCTTATGTACTAATCAGTTAAACTTCAGTTAAAATAACGGATCTGAACTGAACATGTATGAAGCCTCATGAGACGGTTTTATACGGGATATCCTAACCGTTACACTTTATTAATACATAAAGACTAAAATTCCTTCAAGTGTAATGCATTGTAATGAATAAAATCTTTTACTGCTTTGCGTGTTTCTGCTTGAAGTGGCCATCTTTAAGTGACGAAGGAGAAATGTTTAAGAAGGACTTTACAGAAATCTTTATTAGAACAGGGTTATCGTAGAGGCTGTTTGATTGGGTTTATATAGTAACTACTAGAGATGAAGTTCAGTAGTACAACTGAGCAATTAAAATACTTAAAGTAGCCGTGCTGCGTTATCAGAAGTAAGCTATAGTAATGACATTCGTTGTAGCTTTTATGTACGCTCTTACAATATTTCAGGTACCCCAAGTTCAGAATCTTTGCTTCAATGAGTCTTTTTCTTATTGCTAGTGGGGTGGGACTAAGTCCCTTGTACTGCGGCCACTTCTGGCCTACTGTACCAGCCCCAGATGATAGGTGAGGGTGATTGTGGAGCAATTGGTGCAATGAAGATTGGCAGGGGAAACTGAAGTACTAGGAGAAAACCTGCCCCAGCGCCACTTTGTCTACCACAAATCCCACTTGACGAGACCCGGGATCGAACTCGGGCCGCCGCAGTTAGTCAATTGAGTCTTAGTACCCTTCATCAGTTACTATGTAAGGATATAATAATAAAACCAACTACAACTGTAGCTCAGTGCCACTCTATTTCTGCGTAAATTAGACATATTATTAGGAATCGGTGAGTTAACCGAAAACTTTTCAGAAAGTCTGTATGAAGCTTTGAAACTCAGAATTTAATTTACATAAGTTGCATATTTCCTAATTTGTTGCATTTCCTGCAAGAACCCAACTTACAAGGTTTCACTGACATCCAAGTTTGTTCTTAATGCGCTGTTCCTCATCTGAAGGAATCAGATTCCATTCTCATTCCGGCCCTCATGCGCGTGCCTTTTCTGCAATACTAAATCACGAATCGTGATGTACGCCCCACCCTTTCCAACAAGTGACAACGAAATTCCGTACCTTAAAACAGAGCGCAGTCCAATGTAGCTATCAACTATACAGAGCCTCGCCTTTTTATAAATTAGATCTCACTCTGTCTCTTCGACGGGAACAACTACTTGCAGCCTAGCTGAAATAGCATACAGTCAACCACTGAGCCTAATTGAGACCAGAGACACTTTAGATTATATATTTATTCGAGTCGTCAAATCATAATGGCTTCGCATGATGCAGAAAATATGCGAAGTTTCTACTTAACTTCTTTTGTCGATTCGTTCGGATAGCCGAGCAATAACGGAATGAAATAATTAATAGACTATACTATAAATAATATGATTAAATTCGGAACGCAACTCGGTTTATTTAGACAATCGAACGAAAGCGAAATTTATTAGTAAATTAATTTAGTATATATTTAATTATAATTGTACTATCTGAAGGAAGTTGACGCAATAAATATAAACTAATGTTCACTAAAATAATTCATTATAACAGGCTAATTTTACCAGATTAACTAGCCAAATATCCGATCAATGAAACAAAGTTTAAATATATGTTTAATATATATTATTAATAATTATTTAAACAGAAACGTTAAAATCGCTCGATTTGTTTGTATACTGTAATTGAATTCCTTATTTTCCAGTTGATTTCTGTAGAAGTATTTCACTGGTTGTGTTCAATTATTTACTGATGCTGCAAAATGAACGATGTGAATTTGTCAAAGTCACGAATTAAGGAGACGTTCCTTTACGGAGCCTTGGTCCATTCTTGTTAGTAACGATATTCAGTACTGATTGTCGTGTGTAGTTAGACGTGTGTTCTGTGCCATCCATTGTTCTTCACAAGCTGGGTCACGATGAGATACGAGATGTCTTAGCATTTCCAGCGTTCACAAAGCGCCGGCTTTGATGAGTGAAAAGAAATTTATGTTTTTCTTTATGACGCGCACATTATAAGAGTGTTTGCTATTTTCGACAGGTCTAACACTGAGATCGCGGATTCTAATCCTGTTCGGTTTATTACAGATGTAACATTTTTGTATATTACGTCACGTTATCTTGTAACCTTGAGATAGATCGATCCTCCTTCCAAAAAGTACTGTCAGATCTGCACCAGATTCACAGTCTCAGTATTAATTCTGAGTAGAAACCGGTCAGAAGATCCAGTTCATAAAAGTTGAAGAAACAGAGGAATATAATTTATTTAGATCGTAAACTGTAGCACTTTCCAGGAAACATATTGTTCTAGAGAATACTATCTAGAATACTTTCGGAAGGAGCTGGGTTCGAAACACTTCCGGGTCACTGCCATTGCTGGCTTGTTTGTCGTAGTCTTTTTCAGTCCCTCGAAGTAAATGACGGGATCGTGTCTCGATTAAGATATGACAGTTTCCTTTCAGATCCTTTTCAATTCATCAGTCTTCCTACAATCTAACTCTATACATTCTAGATACTGTAGGAGACGTTAAAATACCCGCAAAAAGTCGTGCTATCTTAAAGACCCAGGTGGTGTTCCCAGCTTGATTCTGCAGTTAATGTCTTCAGCATGGGTGTGTCAGGACCCGGTTTGTTTTCCAGAGCTCGCAGCTTACTACATAAGTATTCGAGAGATGTAGCCGTGTTGTGTGTCAGGGTTGCAGGCAGCTTCCAGCTGCGCGTGACCTCTGGCGCTCCTCACAACCGGAATCAGAATTGCATTGGCTGAGGTAAAATCTTGCTCTACAGTGGTAATATGCTGAGGACAAAATCCCTAAAACTCTAAGTTTGGTATTGTTGTCTGTGTTATGCTTCCTGAGAATTATGCGTTACCACCTTATGTACACTTAGTTTGATGAACAGGCTCAATACTATTGTATTTAAGCATCCTGTTACACCAATATATCATTTATTTCACACAATATATATTTCCGTCATTAACGCAGCAAAGGTTTATAGTCATTTTAATTTTTTATTAAAAAATATCGGTCTTATATGGACATCATCAGGTGTCAATCGCTATACTAAACTGTTCTACTGTACTGCATGTCGCAATTGCATATGGCTAGTTATGGGTGCTCCTTAATTGAAATTAAAATTACAAATTCACTCATTCATGGAGCTGAGCCCTTCATGAGAAGCTACCACTTGCACAGCTACTCAAGAACTTCCCAGGATTTTATGGAACCCGAAGGTTCATTACCGCGTTCACAAGAGCCCTCCACTGGTCCCTATCCTCAGCCAGATCAATCCAATCTATACAATCCCATCCGATCTAAGATCCATATTAAGATTGTCAACCCATCTACGTCTTGGTCTTCCCAGTGGCCTCTTTTCTTGTGACTTTCTCACTAATATCCTATAAGCATGCCTCTTCTCCCTATTCGTGCTACATGCCCTGCCCATCTCACAAATCTTTACTTGATCATTATAATTATGCTTGGAGAAGAGTACAAGTTATGGATCTCCTCATTATGCAGTTTTCTCCAACCTCCTCTCACTTCATCTCTCTTCGGTCCAAATGTTTTCCTCAGGACCCTGTTCTCAAACATCCTCAGTATAGGCTCCTCCATTAACGTCACAGACAAAGTTTCACAATCATAAAAAATATGAATTAATATTAAAATTAAAAATTCATTACAAATGGTCAACGCAATTAAATTTAATAAAACCAGTTCATTCCAGTCTTCTTATGGGTCCTATTACTGCAATCTTCGGCCGCGTGGGTGTGTTCGTATTGTATGTAGTATCATGGGTATTGGTGAGAACGTTGATTTCTCCTATATATATCCATTTGGCTGTAGACCCATCACCCAGCTTGTCTAGTGGCGTTCTTGTTTACCTGGCGTGTGCATCCAGCTAGTATGTAACATTAATGACGGAAATATATATTGCATGAAACAGTTGAATAGGATCAAGACCAGGAACGCGCTATTTCGATCATCTGTACAGTTACTTAAATTGAGTGAACAGAAAATAATTCATTTTTTTCTTTTAAATAAAAATTTCACCTTTATAACAGCTACACCAAGTTACTTTGTAACTCAGGAAATTTGTTACGCAAAATCACATAATTTTTCCCTACAAAGAACTTCTGTGTTATGATATCATTTATTGCTGTAGTGGGTACCTTTGTATCGGATGGACATACCATCCTCAAGATAATGACCTTCAGAGTGGAAGTGGACAAGATTGAGGCAGTGCATTCCTCTGAAATGTTGATATCCACTAATCTAGACGATCATACTTGTAGTATGAATGATCACGGTTGTGAAAATCCCAAATTTCACCCATCTTGCTTTGCATGTCGCAGTTCTTTTCCTATTATGTTTATCCTTAGGCCATGTTATAATTCAGCGAGTTGTACACTGATCTCGTAGCAAAAGCAGCAAGAATTCTGGTGTATCAATTTAATTGATCAAGTTGCTATAAACCTGCCAGTTATATAAAATAAGTAGCATGTAAACTGTTTATCTTATTAACAGCTGTAAATTTTATTGGAAGATATTTCTTCCGTCCATTGATTCAAGCGATATGAATTTAAAAACGTAAAGTGTAGCTCCTATAGAGTGAATTATGAGCCGTCTTCAACACGGATTAAGTTGATATGTGACCACACGCAAGCACCAAACAGATGTATGTATCGGCTGGTCTGTAGAATTGTCTTCAGGATGTACGCGGTCTGTTTCTAAGCAGGACCACCGGATATTTGCCTGAGATCTTTAAATTACCTAAGAACCACCAAATGATGCCCAACTCTGCACAACTCTGTGTAGTTTCTTTGTTGCTGTATTTAATGGCATGGAACCAGTAGGGATCCCGAACAGATGTTCAGTAGGCCTACTTTACAAAAAGTCCGTAAAGAATATAATGGAAGCTTTTGATTGCTTTTTACTAAAGTTTACATCAGTGTAAAAAATGCAACAAATATAAGTACACATAACCACAATAATTTTTAAAGCAAAAATATTCTAAAACATTAATTTATTCTATTCAGAATTACTTGGTTTTCGCACTTTGTCCATCATCATATGTTATTCTAAGGACTAGAAAACACCATCCAGAGATCGAGGTTAGCTCTTTCTAAGGGACACAATAAAGTAGATATATCTCCCCTCACCTGAGGAAGGAAACAGATCCAGTTTCCGAAAGGTTGTATTTTCTAGCTTCCTATAACACCGGAACTTGGACAAAGTCCGAAAACCCATAAATTCTGAGTGTTCTCCACCATTGTCAGAACCCTTTAGAATCTAATTTATTCTGCGTATTCACTGTGGGGCCAAAAACCATATAACATATGTTGATACGATAGTGTCTACTTTGTTTTAAATACAGAATATTGTTGTGTAGACCGCATACTTTTGTGTACATTTTCTGTACTTTAGTTTATAACATACAACAGGATGCATACTATTAAGAAAACAATATCTTATTCTGGTATGCTGGTGTTGTTATTGGTTCTTGCAATTAGAAAATGGATATTGGAATTCAGTCTTGATGTCAGTAAATGGAAAAAATAAGAGAGTCTTTTGTTGAGTATTTGAAAGGCAAAGAAGCGAAAATAGAATAGATGGACTCTTCTAAACTTTTTATGAACAGACATCTTCTCAGTCGTTTTTGTTAAATAAACATCTATTATTCTGTGAAAATATTCCAGAGACCTATTGATATAGGAAATGCATGAGTGTTTTAAACAGTTAATGTATGGGCTTGGGAATTACTAGAAATTCCTTCATAGAGCAACGGCTTTCTCGTCAGTGAATTAATGCATCTTGGTATAGCAAGTACTGAAAGGTTGCTTACTGTTAGACTCCCGGGAAAGAAGTCAAGGAACTCGTGTGTCTGGTGCACGACCCACTCAGCTGTAGTCAAAGTTCGAATCGTGATGAACGGAAAAAGGCTGTACAGTGCAGTCCTGACTCGCTACAAAGACCGGCACTTTTCTCACTATATTGACCGACCTGTAAGAGTAGGCCTACGTAATAAATTAAGATATGTACATAGTTACTGACTGGCCGCGCCATAGATCAAGCGCTTAGTCGCTGGCTTCCCACCGCGGCGGCCCGGGTTCGATCCCGGGTCTGGTCAAGTGGGATTTGTGGTGGACAAAGTGGCTCTGGGGCAGGTTTTCTCCGAGTACTTCGATTCCCCTGCCAGTCTTCCTTCCACCAATTGCTCCACAATCACCCTCACCTATCATCTGGGGCTGGTACAGTAGGCCAGAAGTGGCCGCAGTACAAGGGACTTAGTCGCATCCCACTAGCAATAAGAAAAACAGTTTGCTTCCTCCTTTGTCCTTTCCTCGCGAGCTAATGGCATCTGTAGTGTTGAGTCTCAAGAAGCAGGCAATATTAGGTAATTGTTTGATTCTGTAGCGACGTTTCATCAACTAGTTATTATCGTCGTTAATGAGAAGCGTCAAAGGCCCTTCCTTGTAAAGTCCATAGACATTGAAATGAAATGTCACAAAATTTGGTGAAAAACGGCATTCGTGGAAGAGAACAATTATTTATCGGCAATATATTTACATACTTGAATTTAAGAAGAAAATTGTATGTTCTTTATAGCTTAAAATATTACCATCGCCATTAGCCTTGTACTATCTAATTTCATAATATGAGAGGGTCTGCTGTGTGCGTGACAAGTTCCCTGTATAGATCTATCTCACCCATAACAAGAACTATATTACGTGCTTCTCATGAACAATACTTAATAAATTAATTTCGTTTTATTACATGCTTATATTTGTGAATGCAATACCATTAATAAGAGATAAAGTTACCTACACCTAACCCCGTGAGCCTGGATAGCTCAGTCAGTATCGCGACTGGCTACGGACTGTACGCTCGAGGATTCGGGGTTCGAGTCCCGGTAAGTTCAAGAATATTCTCTTCTCCACGTCGTCCAGACTGGCTCTGGGGCTCACTCAGCCTCCTATTCAATGGGTACGGGAGTTTTCTACGCACCTCAAAATAGTTTCGAGGTCAAGAAAACGTGGATCTATATATCCACTCCCCCACACGTCTTCATGACGTAGTGCTTAATTAGTTAGTCACAGGTAAAATTTTACTTTTTTTTTTGCACTTAACCTCTGCGTCGGAGTTCAATAAAGGAAGGAGGCAAACCATTGGCTTCAAGCTTCATCTGTCTTTACGCTTCAATAAAACATCCCTTTTTCCACTGTGTAACAGAATGGCACGGACTGGACTTGTTCTGGACATAACCATTTAAAGTAAAATTCGCGACACTCCTATAAGTCATAAGTAGAACTCTGGTTTCTTTTCCATACTTTGCTGAGTTATAATAGCTCTTAAATCAGCCACATATTTTTGTTTGTGCCGGGGAGAATATTTGGGACTTGCAAATGGCCATTCCGTAAGCGGAACTTGTTCCAGATAAGACATATACGTAGAACTTTGGCGTTCTTCCTGAAACTAAGCAAAGCTCCACTCTCTGCCACTAATACCTATAGCGTTGAAGCGTACCTTGTGATAAAACAGAATTATGCATTTCCTGCTGGTGATGTTAAATATGTACTTAACAGTCAGAGGAGCGCTGACGCCCATCAACTGAAATAAATCAATCAAATATTGATTTATACATTTTATTCGGAAAACTAAGGGAAAATATCACTTTGGAAACCTAAAGGTGTAAGGTGTGAGGGTGTTTACTGACTTCAACTGACCCAGGATATGGTTCAGTACTGCACTCCTGTGAACATGGGTTTCATAAGAGGTGGGGAACTTTTTGGTCTCTTGAACGATTAGCAACTTTAAAATGAGGACGACGTTTAATGAGGTTAGTTTAACCGTAATCCAAACCATAACTACAGTCCTCTCGGAGGTGCTTCCTAATTGTATAAAATCAACGGAAACTTTGAGCTTATTACAGATTACGTTCCAAAATCGAAATCTAAAATACACATAGAGGTTCACCAAAAGCTTTTTATGTTTTCATAATTGCCCATATGAAACTTGGGAAAATAAGTGAATGTGCCTGCCGGAAAAGTTTCTCAAATATAATTTGGTCCTTGATTAAACTTCAGATCTCTTCGTTTGGTAGGATATCGCTATAAGGCTCTTTCGCTTTGCTGAAGAGAGAGCAGCCCTTGAATCTCTTAATAAATAAACCCTAGAACAATTTGAATCTTTGGAATGATAATGTCAGTATATTTAAAATAAATCAAATTTAATAACTTGATCCTGAATAACATTAGTGCATGAGCATATGGTACCAATATTCAGAATGCTTACGAACTCAGTTTAATGCGTTACAAATTACAGTAGCCTAAATGAAAGGTCCCTTTGTTACAAATCCCTTACATGACCTGAGAAAAGAAAAGTAAAAAGTAAAGGTATACCTGTAACAGGCCGTGGAGGCCCATAGGGTTGAGAGATGTTGAGGTTCCTACATTTTCTAGACAATCGGCTCATAGATTGCGGTAAGGTTGTCAGCCCTACGCGTCGCCCGCCCTTTACCTCCCAGGATGATTCCTGGTATTCAGTTCTGTTAGAGGCTGGGTCGACCCCAGGGCCATAGTGCGGCTAGAAGGATTAGGTAAATTGAAAAATCCAATGACCTCGTCGGAATTCGATCCCGCGACCTTCCGGCTTGTATCACAGTGCTTCTACCAACTACCCTACCGCGTACACCCTGGCCCTGAGATATCAGAACTTAAAGTAACTTCTGCCCCTCTCAACCATATATATATATCCGAAATGTAGACAGTTCAATACTGTCAGTTATGACGTCATCACCATTTCTTTCTTGGTGCTGAATTGCAGGACTGTATACCTACTGCAGAAGGAAAGGTGTATGTGGTCTGGCAGCTTTGCGGAATACATGTTTCATAATTTTGCATAATGAATATTATACTGTGACATGTAGACCCGTTTCTATTCGACGCCCGAAGTAAGCGCACGTAACAATAGAAAAGGTAATAGAAGAAGTGTTTTACATTTGGTCCGAGCCATGCCCAGTGCTAGGCAACGGGCCTATAAACACGCATTCTGACAACAGAAGAGGTTTTTATGTGGGGGCACGAGGTAGCGTAGTGGTTGAGGAGCTATGCTACAAGCCGGAAGGTCGCGGGTTCAAGTCCCTATGAGGTCACTGGATTTTTTCAGTTGACCTAATCCTTCCAGCCGCACTAGGCCCTGGGTTTACTCAGCCTCTTGCAGAAATGAGTACCAGGAATTAATTAAATAATTTCCCTGGGGAGTCAAACGCGGCCGGCGCGTAGGGCTGACAACCTTACCGCCATCTTTGAGCCGATTGTCTAGACAATGTGGGACCCTCAACGTCTCAAAACCCTATGGGCCTTCATGGCCTGGTACGGGGATAGCTTTACTTTTTTTTTTTACTTTATGTAATGTCGAATAGGCCCTTTTTGCACTGAAAACATAATACGCAGCAAGTTATTACTTGGAACTGCATTTCCTCCTTACACTAACTCAAATGAAATGTGTGATGGGGAAATAATGAGTTAGGAGTACGGCTCTATGTAATTATGTGGGTTGGCAACGCAGCCCTGTTCTCAAAGTTCCCACATTTTTAACATGTGTTTGAAGCCTTCGCCGCTGCTATTTGCTCTTAGCATCTTTAAAGATGATTAGGAGACTTGAGAGGTTATACGGCGTGAAAAGGAAGGACGACTGACTTCGAAACATGTAGAAGGAAGCGGTCGTGACCTGTATGAGAGCAATGCTTTAGCATTTGTCTCGAAGGCTGAAAATGACACAAAAATCTTTACCTTCACACCAAAATTCGATAGCCCAACTTCTCGAACTTGAAGAAAGTGTGTTAACCACTCGACCGAGACATTCCATGTTATCCTTAATGATTCAGACTTGCTTGGACGAAAGCGAGAGGGAAACATAGGCCACACCTTAAATTGGAACAGTGGTTTCCAAACTTAATGTAATGGTTTCACTTCGGATTATCGACATTTTTATCGTGCCCACTTCCTAAATTTGATTTTTATAAAAGGAAACAAATTATTAGTTTTTTATAGTTCGCTTGCGGAATACAGGCCACGGAGTTTTTATTTTTATAATCAATACATTATTAATTAATAGAATCAAGATTTTACAAATGCGCAAAATTAAACAATCCATATCTGATATTCTGAAAATTATGATGAATTAAGTCGTACTAAACAAGTTTCCCAGAATACCCATCCCCAACCGCAGGATGCACCCCCACACTTTGGAAATCATTGGTCTTATGCCTTAAGAAGATTCGGAATACTCTCTTTACAAGTTTTCATCCTTTATTTGTCACTACGTATTTGCGGGTATGAATTACGCTCTATGAATAAAAGTTGTTATCTTCCATATTGTGTAGGAAGATATCGCGAGAAACTGGGAATCCTGCGATGCATTTGAAACATTTGTTAACTCAATAGGTCAGGGCGTCATCCTCAGAATATTGTAAAGAGAGAAGGTTGGAGCAAAGGCAGAAATTCGTCGTAACACTCAGCAGTTAAGCAAAAAGTAGATTTCATGTCGTCAGGTTTACAAAGAAGTGTAGGGAAGTAAACGTGTATAAAAATTTCACACTTGCATCCTCACCTGAATTCCAACCTATTCTTACGTAGAGGCAAGGTCATTTTATTTTATCATGCTTATTTGTGCAGAATGGGTCATGATTCTCCCGTGCTCAGAGCACAACAATAATGAAAGGGGTCCAAGTTTTTTTATTCTATAGACCTAGAACACGAAAAAGTTTAATGTTATTTCTTCTACAGGTTCAAAACATTCTTTTGTAATGATAGAGATGAATTTTAACTCATACCAATAGTTCTTTCTACTAGTAACACCTACAAGGAAAGCCAGAGCAATTGATATTACGGTTAAAGTGTTCTATAACGCAAACAAAGAACAAAATTATGACTACATTCGTAACTTAAATTTATAAGGCTTTTCAAAAGTGAAACTATCAGATAGTAGAATCGGCGCATGCAATTTAATAAAATGACTGCCGACTGGAAGGCCGAGGTTCGTTTCTCGGAATGCTTTGGCGCTATCTCCACACTATCACGTCAAGACCGAGTATAGGGGCTATTCAAACCCGTATAAATGGGTACCGGGGACCTTACAAGTGAAGTTTCTTGAAGCTGCATAACATGAAGATATACAGGAAGGAGAGTTAAAGAGCCATACACCTTAACATGAACAGTATACATGGAAGCGTGTAGTCAGATTCACGCCCCACTCACATTAATCCCCATATTTATATAGAAGAGGGGCCGGTATGGTCGTGGTGGCGAAGTCAGAAACTCATAAAGAAAGCAGTCTTCTGGGATGTGGCACCGTGAAGATATTGTATTAACAGACGTTTCAGAGGAACGTATCGCCTCCATCTTCAAGGTAGAAGAAAAAAGAAGAAAATCTGTGGGAGAGGAACCAGCGCGAGCAGATGCTAACAGACTAATTTCTTCTACCCTGAAGAGTGAGGCGATACGTTCCTCCGAAACGTCGGTTAACACAATATTTACACCGCGCTTCATCCCAGAAAACTGCTTTCTTTATAGTCACCGCCGTGAAAACCTCAAATATTACATGAGAAACTCTTGCACCTCCTAGGGACAGGACTCGGTCGTGCACTGGTTGAACTGCTCCCTTCGCTCTAGCTTGCTAGTGTTAATATTATGATGGATGAGGTACAAAACTGCTAATTGTCCCCTTGCTTAGCATCATTCCTTGACGGACGCAACAGTGGACGTGGAGGGGTGTGAGTTCATCCTGTTACCTGTGCGTACGGGGAGAAAGAGCTCACGGTGCCGATTGGAATGATGGGCGAACCCCACCCTTTTCTTGGCATGACTGGAGTCACACGTTGCTGTCCAGTTCGTAGCATGACAAATTTACGGCTGGTATATCAGGACTTCATGTTCAGGAGAATAATACTAAGTTATTTTTAAAGGGCCGCGACATAGCTCAAGCGGTTAGTCGCTGGTTTCCCATGGCGACGGCCCGGGTTCGATCCCGGGTCTGGTAAAGTGGGATTTATGGTGGACAAAGTGGCGCTGGGGAAGGTTTTCTCCTAGTACTTCGGTTTCCCCAGCCAATCTTCATTCCACCAATTGCTCTACAATCACACTCACCTATCATCTGGGGCTGGTACAATAGGCCAGAACCGGCTGCAGTACAAGGGACTTAGTCCCACCCCACTAGCAATAAACAAAAAATTTTTAAGCAGGAATTATCCAAAACGTGATTAATTCTTTGTTTATTTTAATGAAGCTTTCAAGACCCTGGGTTACGTAGCTCTAAGACCTATCCTGGTTTGAGGTTCCTCTTAGCTTAACTCTGTCCTTCCGTGAAAATGTCGAGATCACATATTAAAATAATCCGCGACCGATTCCTTCCACATCCTTTCCACTATAAAGAACAAAACAAACCAACTCCGTGGCCTGTAGTCCGCAAGCGAACTATACGGACCCAGCGACCGCCGATTGTCGGCGAAGTTAATGCCAAGTTTTGCGGATAGAAGGTGTCACGTGGTCAGCGCAACGGATCCCCACTGCCGTTAATCTCGGTTTTCTAGACCGGATCTCCACATTTATAAATCATAACGCTATTCGTCAATTCAGAACCTGTAGTAAGTAAAAGTAAAGCTATCCCTGTACCAGGCCGTGAAGGCCCATAGGGTTGTGAGACGTTGAAGGTCCCACATTATCTAGACAATCGGCTCAAAGATGGCGGTAAGGTTGTCAGCCTTACGCGCCGGCCGCGCTTTACTGCTCAGGAAAATTATTTAATTAATTCCTGGTACTCATTTTTGTTAGAGGCTAAGTGAACCCCAGAGCCATAATGCTGCTGGAGGGGTTAGGTCAATTGAAAAAAATCTAATGACTTTATCGGGACTTGAATCCGCGACTTTCCGGCTTGTAGCATAGCCCCTCAACCAACCACGGTACCGCAGCAGTGGTAACAACTAGAGCGATGCATTCCATAGAAAACAACAAAACTTTGTTTGAATAGATGTGTATGATGAGCATTTTACGCACACACGTTCTACAGTTACATGCTTTAAAGAATGACGTAAAAATGGTCAAGTTTTTGTATTCACTCTGGTGTATAATGTAGTGTGGATGGTGCCTCTGGCATCAGAATCCCTCCCGAGTAACGTAGTAGGTTTTTACATGTAGTTTAAAAAAAACTGAAACCTGTTTTAGATGCTTGAGATAGAACGTACTTTCTGTCGCCTCCTCAACACGCCAAAAGAGCGAGGGAAAATAATCCAATAGTCTAGGACAATACAGCCTGATTATAGAAACATGGACAAGAAATAAGTACACAATGGACTCTTAACTCACACGTCTGTTCAGTATTATACTGCTAAACCATCACAATAAATTTAATGCTTGCACACGTCCAGCCTGACAACTAGGAGTATAGCGGGGTCATCAAGGAAACGCACATGATAAGTTCGGAAAACAGGGAATCGAACTGATTCTGTACGAAACGGAATATTGTTTCTAAACTTTTGTGAGTAGACTACCGAAATCAGAATATTTATGTGATCCCGAAGGGCAGAGAATATGAAAAGGCCCAGAAATAAATGGAAAGAGAAGCTTTGAAGGAAATGAACATGGGAACGGCCTGGTGACATCCAATATTTGAACTGGAAGGGAAGGTTTGTAAGTGTAGTCATCTTAAAATGTTGACTTTATGAATTTATGTATGCATCACAGTGTCTCTGTCTTGCCCGGGAACATCGCTGGGGGCAACTTTCCGGCTATTCTTTAAGTACCATACTAAACTGCTCTGAAAATCGAGTGATTCAAAATTAAACCTTTTCGATGATATTTTTTATTTCGGGAAAATGGAAAAGTCTCGAGGTCAAATCACGAGCATATTGTGGGTGGTTCAACACAGGTGTTCTCTTTAGTAAGAAATCGTTTTACTGAAAATGTTATGCATGTGGGAATGCGTCCACTATCATGATGAAAACTCCAATTTTCAGCTCGAAGATCTGGTATTTTTTTCAACGAATAATCTGTTCTAAACATTTCAAAAGTGGAAGGCAAGATTTTTCGTTGGCTGCTATTACGAAGGGGGGGAGCATGTTTATTATAAGGGAGAAATTTAAAAGAAATAGATCAACGTGAGTTAGACCTTTAATTTTGAAATTTATGCTTTTGGTTGTCTCGGAGATTATGGTGTGCTTCAGTGGAGACTTTGATGTTTCTTCCTGGGTAATTTTGGAAGATACAAGTCCCATCATCAGGTTCGTTTCCTCTTTATTTCTAACACCTGTCTCAAATATCGCCTTTTAGACACTGCTGTGGGGCTATGAGGGCTATGGCTGTGAAGTTCTTTACTGAAAGTACGGTAGAAAGAAGCTTCATGTTTACATAGTCGGGTGGTTGAATGTTATGGTATTTAAAGGTGTGGCTTCAACTCCTGAGTTTATGTAGCATCGAATGATATGGTAAGGTGTTAATTAATGTGGAGTATAAGCTATTTTTTAGCCGATCATAATAGTCCCGCGGTCTTCGCTTGCTCGAAACCTGGGATTGTGGGTTCGAATCCCACTCAAGGCGTTTATTCCGTGTTTGTGTTGTCTGTGTGTAGGTAGCGGTCTTGCGACCTGCTGCTCCCCTATCTAAGGAGTCCTACTGACTGTGTAAAAAAAGGTTACGGGCCAACAAAAAGCTGTAGAGTCATTGATGAATGAATGAATGAACGAACTATTTTTAAGGAGTCGATCTTAGCATCTTTGAATGTGCTGTCCCAGAACTGGCTCGGAGAAACTGAGGAGAATATGAGAGATTTCATTTATGACAACTGATAAGATGGTCGAAATTCAAACCAGGTATCTTGTGAACAGCATTTGCATTAAATATCATAGCGAAATCGCATAAGACAATGTCGTTAACTTGTATCGGGGTTCCACACACATGCGAGTCATAACTTTTCGTTGTTACGAGTGTGTAAAAAGAGTTCATGAGAAATATGAAACAAATTTCCCATTCTTTGATGGTATTCTTAACTACAGAGATACAATGGAGCTCTCATAACGGGCACCCTCCACCGTTTTCAGTATTCGTTTGACCCCTATGTGTTTTCTGTGTCAATTGTTATGTCCGAATTCTTTTTGTGTAATATCCTAACCGAGTAGGATATGAGGTTTTTACAGAGCTGGTTATGAAGAGCACTGCCATCCGGGATATAACGACGCGTAGTCCGTTGAAAGTCAACCAAAGTTTCGGAGGAACATATTGCCTCTATATTCAGGGTATAATAAGCCGAGCAAGATCCAGCGTGAAATCAAGATTCGACCTTTCATCTGCTTTCTTGCTGGCATTTTGCTTGGCTTATTTTACCCTGAAGATGGAGGCGGTATGTTCCTCCGTAACTTCGGTTGACTTTCAGCGGGCTACACGGTGTTATATCCCGGAAGACAATATTCTTAATATTTTAACTCTTTTTATATTTGACGAAGTATAATGGCTGGAAAATAACTAGCCAGATAACTAATTAATTAACTCCCTGATATTATAATCTAAATGTTCAGCCTCCCTAATTTAGAAGCCCAGTATCGCGCCCCTAACAGAGCAAGTTAGTAGATCCATAGTGCCATCCATAATCTGTTTCCCTGAGATCAATTGTAAGGCAATATTTGTTGTTCTCTTTCTTTCAGTCTTCAGCCAATTCTCTGCATCCGCTTCATGTTCTGCCCTTCCTCCTCACACATCCTGATCTCTACACATTCCTCAATTAACTACCCCAATAATAGGTTCTACAAGGAGGATTAAAGTGTTTCCTGTGCTTAATATCATGAAGATGTACGAGGGAGTGGGTGCCACTAGACAGACGAAAGCTTAAATTTCCGGCCACTTTACTCCCGAGGAAAGGTCCCACCGTATCAATTGGATAAGAGGCTGGATGGGCCCCAGTGCCAGTCTAGCCGTTGTGATCAAGGGAAAATCTCTTTTTCCTGTCGAAAATTGAACCTCTATCGCTCGGTTGTTCAGTCCTTAGCCCACTTGCTATCCCGGCTCCAGTACAAGGAATGTTCGAATAATGACGTGGATCCGTATGAAGTTGTATCGAATCTCAACTCGCTTAATATATTTTAAGTTAAACTGTATATCTGTTGTGAATACCTCAAGAATCGTAACATAACGGAGCATTTAAGTATTCCCTAACGTCAAGATGCACAGGTGTTTCTGAAAGGGGAAATAATGAGTAAGATTTCACGTTTTCACGACGGTGGCTATGAAGAATGCCATCTTCTGGGATGTGGCGCCGCGTAGATCTTGTGTGAACAGACGTTTCGGAGGAACGTCAGTTCACACAAGATCTACACGACGCCACATCCAAGAAGACGGCATTCCTCGAGAAGTAATGAGTCTGCAGTCTGTTCGGTAGCGATCAGAACAGACTTCCATTAATTATATCCTTCTTCTTTTTCACCATTCACCTATTCGTATTCAGAACTGCTTCTGAAACTGTTAATCCTTAGGGCACGTGACATGAGTCTCCGGACCAAAGCGTGGCTCTTCGCAAGGCCCTTGCCATCACAGGATAATATGACACACAGAAACGTCGACGTATATATATATATATATATATCGCTTTAAATAGAACGAGATTCGAACCCATTACTCTGGTGTTCTAGCTGCTGAAAATCGTCGGTCATTATTGCAAACCAGAATAAACAAAATTTGAAAATAAATACGGAGATCAACTAAAAACTATTAAAGTCATCTGCTTTTGATGAAAACCATACAAGCATGAGAAAATATGAGAATAAATAATATGCAACATTTTGACGACATAGAATCGTAATATAAGAGCTATGAATCCGCTTCGTTATAGAGAGATAGTACATTCTGCTTAGTTTTCCGGGATTACATTAACATGTTATACTAATGCCAGCCATTTGGGCAACGAAATTACCCATTTTCTAGAGAGACTTAGTATTCACATTAATACGGTCTAGTTTCAATACCGCGACGCCAGACCCGCTCCAATAATTGTGTACATCAATATTTGCGCTAAAATTTAGTGGTGAGAATTATCTGGACAGGTTTCTCATTACCTGTGACTTCCAGTCTCGCATATCTAAATCTCTGTGGTTTTCTTCTATGAGGTGCTGTAAAAGATATATTATTGAAAACAAAGATGCTTATAATGGAGAAATTAAGGACGTACTTTAAAATAAAAATTCAGAACATTTCAGGTAAGGGGTAGTAGTCAGACGAAGAGGGATATTCTAGTCTTCTAGGTTAGGGGGTTGGGCTTGAGCTTACAGGTAGAGGTCTTGCAACGAGCTGATCACCCGCCCAAGGAGTCCTACCGAACGTGTAAGATCTAGAAAAACCGAAGTGAAGGGAGAAGTTCATGGAGGTAGGCCTAGGCCTAAATCTGTTTATCGTGGCAATCATATCGACATAACTAGCTGGGCTTGTAGCACGAGTAAGACAAAGAAGATCATATACAAAATTTTGTAATGAAATTTCTGGAAACGAAACCACGTGAGAGACGTAAAGAATGACAAGACGCAAATTTTAACATGAGAAACATTCAGAATATTTTCCTAGAACATTATCTGTTGTCTGTTTTTGCAATTAAAATTTAAGATATTTGCAATTATAAACTTTAAAACATTTAGCACTGTGCAGTGTCCCAAGATAACGTCCAGATACGTGTATTTAACACATTATAGTCAACAAACTCCAGCAATTCACCAAGAAACTATTAGTAGATTCAAGGTGACGTGACTGAAGTGGATCCGGATGGGTTTGCATGCAGAAACTTTGGATTTTAATAGCAGGAATTTAGAAGGGAACTATATTGCAGCGCCGGGACAAGCGTCCGAAAATCCTGGGGTGCACCTATTTGCCATTACTGAAAGAACGATTCATGTGGCTTAGTTTATTTTGTATCTAACATAATATTAATAACCGTTAGAAGCATCGACCATTTTCATAACGTCTTATTAAACCATCTTGTTGAAGTATAATTATATGTATTTAGATTAGACTGTGACTGGTTTAACAACTTTTTCCACGGTTTCGAGGCTTGTGGCTGTTCAGCAAATTCTAGTCTTGGGAAGAAATTAGCTGAGAGCCCAAATCTGGGAAGTGTCAAGAAACTCTGTTCACCTCGGTTTCTGGATCTTCATTGTTAACACTGAGTGTACCTGTCACTCTTTTGTCGTCCCACAGTGAGAAGTTCGAATTCGTGGAATGTTAGTGAATACGATTGGTGGAGTTGAAATTTGTGAATAAGAATGAATCAGAGCGAAGAAAGCTGCTTGTTACACACTAAATATACAAATTTACCTTGTTACATACAGCATTGTGGTAACTATGCAGCTAATTATCTCTCTGGTAACAGATACGAAGTTTCACACTACTAATTCTGAAGCGCAACTTTGGATATGAACCTAAGCGGAGTCCAACCATCTTCTATCCTAGCAACACATTTCTCTAAGGTAAAGGTAAACTTGTGCCGGCCACGGTAGCTGAGCGGTCTAAGACATGTACTGTCTTCGCTCGCTTGGAAACAGGGATCGTGGGTTCGAATCCCACTCAGGGCATGGATGTTTATTTTGTGTGTGTGCGTTTTTCTGTGTTTGTGTACACTTTCACTTTCACTTTCACTTTTTATTTGTTCCATAGATCGTTATTGACAAACATGCCACAGGATGTAGAACATGTCAAAGTTAATTATAAAAGAAAAAACAGTTCCTATACAGAGCTTTGTCAACAATAAAATAGGTACAATAAAATAAGAATAGCCTACACATATAATAGATTTATCACATTTCTGCACAGTATGCTAAAATCAAGATATAAATATAATATTATCAAATATATAACATTATAAATATAAAATCAAAATAAAATTATAAAATATATTATTGTATTATATTAAAATATTCCTCTA
>NW_019732857.1:1033203-1041140 GCF_002891405.2 Cryptotermes secundus | reverse complement strand
AATTATACTAGTATCATCCGCATAAAGAACCATTTCAGCCTTATTATTACCTATCTTTGGTAAGTCATTCACATAAAGCAAGAAAAGCAATGGTCCAAGTATTGAACCCTGGGGGACACCGTGCTTTATTTCTCCCCAATTTGAACTTGCCTCAGGGGAATTATTATCTAGGACCACTTTTTGGTGTCTACCTTCCAAGTAAGATTTCATTAGTTTGAGGAATATTCCTCTTATTCCATAGAATTCTAACTTTGTTAATAGGATATCATGGTTAACGCAATCAAATGCCTTCTGCAGATCACAAAAAATGCCCCCAACCACTTTTTTTTCATTCATTGCCTTCATAATTTCATTTATCAATTTGTAAGATGCATTGTCTGTTGATGTGGTTGGTCTAAACCCAAATTGCTCATTTACTAAAATATTATTACCTTCAATATGTTGCAGGAGTCTTTGATAGATCATGAGGTAGAGGCCTTGCGACGAGCTGATCACCCGCCCAAAGAGTCCTACCGAATGTGTAAGATCTAAATAACCGAAGTGAACGGAGAAGTTCATGGAGGTAGGCCTAGGCCCACTGGGGCTGTAGTGCCAAGGAAAAATAAAAGATAAAATTGTCCCTGCGCTTAACTAATTAAGCACTGCGCGTATGGGGGAGTGGACGTATAGATTCAGATTTTCTTGACCTCGGCACTAGCTGGAGATCAGTGGTCAGCTTCACGCCCCGGCAATTTTATACCCATGGAAAAAGCCCTCGCTACTCATTAGATAGGAAGTTGGGTGAATCCCAGAGCCGGTCTTGGTGACGTGGAGGAGAGAGAATCCTTGACCCTACTGGGACTCGAACTCCGGCACCTCGGTAGTCCAGCCCGTAGCCAGTAGCTATACCGACTATGCTATACCGGCTCCTCACACATTTCTTCCAAATGGTTGTTTCAAAGTGAGTTTCCCTATTCAAAATTTGGCGTTCCTCTCTTGTTTCATTCTTGTCTCATGTTCTAGCAGCCAGCCCGCTATATTTCATTATTCTGTCAGCACTAAGAGACTTATATAACCGATGATTTTGAAATATGGTGTCATGTATCACCTGGAATGGCTGAGAAAAACATCGTGAATGCTCAAGACAGCTGCCCTCTGGACCAGTATTCGGTGGCACGCTCAACTTTAACGTATAAATGATTCTTACGAACCTCGGCATGAAAGTAAATTAGTATTAGACTTAATATGAAGGCTAGAAAACCCATCTGAGTTATTGAACATTCGGTAAAATGAACGTTAACTAGGGAATCTTTGCGTGATGTTACATGTTACCTTCATTATTATCACAGGCCAAAGAGTAATATTATAAACCAAAGAAGTTAAGATGAGCGAAGCTGTGTAACTCGTGAACAGACGTAGGCAATGAGGTAGCATAGACGCGATGTTTTGTAGAGAGTCTGTGGTCATGCCTGGATATTATGTATAAATCAGGCTTTAATTCTGCCACGCCAACAAGGTGGCAGTATAAATTGATTCGGCGGAATAAACTCGAAACAGAAAACAAGGCTTACAGGAGGCTGGAGTCAGGAGATTAGTAATTAGTAAAAGGTAAAGTTGTCCCTGTGCTTAACTAATTAAGCATTACGCGTATAGGGGAGTGGATGTATAGATTCAAATTTTCTTGACCTCGGCACTAGATGGAGATGAGTGGCCAACTTCACGCCCCGGTACCCATTGTATAGGAGGTTGGGTGGACGCCAGGAGATTGTACGATTAAAGATTAAAGAAGTGAAAAAATTTGACCCTAGTGGGACTCGAACTCCGACCCTTCGGTGGTCCAGCCCATAGCCAGTCGCATTTTGACAGAGAAGATATTAAAACAGACCTTCAATGTCTGCGATGTGAGTATATGAACTGGATTCATCAGACTGGCGAAAGCGTTACCTTGAGGGTTATTGTAGGCTCGGTAACGAAACTCTCAGTCTTGTAATTGATAACTTAATAAATCTTCAGCATAGATCTGAGATAAAAGTTTGGGATGGAAAATTTTGTCATAGATACCTATAATTCGAGCCTCGTCATATCCTACAAGAGCAATAAAAGTTCTATTGTACAGGAAGATTTGGAAGCTTCCTGACAGTAAGCAACGATATCACTGAAATACCGAACAGTCTGCGGTGTCAATACAAAGTAAAAATCCGACGTTATGGGGACGTCTCTGCTCCGTCCATGAATACAGAGAGTTCGAATTTTACTCCGTATTGACCTCCCAGGAAGAATTTATCACTAAGAAATTTTCAGATTTCATACAAGCCACAGTCCGTATCACGTCTGGGGCACTGATTATCCAGGCGGGATTTCCGTTGTTTTCCTCAGTACGTGCAGGCAAATTCCGAGATAGGCTACGGTCACCTCCTTTCACACCATTTTCAAGCTACTCTCAACCAGTCATTCGACGGCCTATAGTTCTGAGTTACTGAGAGTGTGGTTAAATAAAGCACAGCTACGGCATATAAGTCACAGTACATCGATATATATTATTTTATGATCGTGTTAGTTAATGATTTCGAGTGTGTATGTGGCATCAGCCGGTCACGGTAGCCGAGCGGTCAAAGGCATGTGCTGTCTTCGCTCGCTTGGAAACCGGGATCGTGGGTTCGAATCCCACTCAAAGCATGGATGTTTAGTTTGTGTGTGTGCGTTTTTCTGTGTGTTTGTGTACAGGTAGAGACCTTGCGACGAGCTTATCACCCGCCCAAGAGTCCTACCGTATGTGTAAGATCTAGAAAAACCGAAGTGAACGGAGAAGTTCATGGAGGTAGGCCTAGGCCCACTGGTGCTGTAGTGCCAAAGGGGGAAAAAAAATGTGGCATCAAGTTTTAATTTTAACCTCAATTGATCTGTCCCGGGTGGATAATGTTCCAAGGTATGTAAAAGAGAAGAGTCTAAAGGGAACGCTCAATGATATAAAAATACATTGCAAGAGGCGGAAATATCTGAGACTGACCTGTCCGGTTTTCGCTTATGTTCGTTCCTCTAACATTGGAAGCAGAGAGAGAGATAGAGAGAGAGAGCGAGAGAAAACGTCGGGGGAACATACAAAGCCAACGGCCGGACACGTCAGCTTCATGGGTGAAAGTAATCCAAGGACCGCTCAATGCTCGCCGTCCTGGGTGGTTATGAAGGGAATTTAATTCACGTTACGTAGCAAGTTTTTTGAATCATTGCAGACGCCGGCTGAGGATTTTTGAATTCCTGGTTAATTCCAAGTTGCAACATCTGGAAGAGTAACTCTTGGAAACATACTCCTAGTTTGGGGTCCTCCATATCGAGGAATTTTCTTTTGATGAATTAACATTTGGCGGACTGCATGAGAAACACGCAGCAGCAATGTGGATCTTGGAAACTACCTTAAAATTTTAACAGTAGCGCTCTCTTGAATGTAACGCCGTGTAGTTAGGCAGATGTCCTGGTGGTGGGACTACTTACAGAACACTGTCACCTTAAAGGACACTTTTCAAACGGGGACTAAGTGATAGTCCCACTTGTGAGAAGTGTCAAGAAGAAAATGAAACAACCACACATATCCTGTGTGAATGTGAGGTCTTAGCGTATTTAAGATTACGTCACTTCGGTCAATACTTTATGGAACCAAGTGAATATTTCGACGGTCCCACGAACAAAATCCTACGTTTTATTCGAAGCGCAGGATTGCTGAGGGGATAATCAGGGGTCGAAGCACAATAGACCACTGTAGGTCGCGGTGCAAGGCCGAGAAGGCCCACCCCTTATACAGTCATTAATTAGATAGCAGTCCACAAGTGTTTCGGAAGATCGCAGAGCTTGCATCTTCAGTTTCGAAGAGCACGCCAAACAAGGAACCAGCAAGGAGCGGCTTCGACTCTGAAGTTGTAGTCAGTACGATCCTACAAAACGTTAGTGAACTTCTACCAGTCTACACGGCGTTACATTCCAGAAGAGAGTAATCTTCATAGTCACTACTGTGGGCACCTCTAATCCAACATTTCTCAAAATTCGCTTGGTAACAGCGGAAAACCAAGAAAACCTTGTCGAGATGGCCTGTCGCAAGGACCTTCCGGGTATATTAGACAGCAGTCCACCTAACAAGTCTGCTATAGCCTTAATAGTGTCAGAATATTAACACAAATTATAGAAGAAATCGTCGATTTAGAAATGGCTGATAAAAATCACTTCTTCAGGGGCAATTATTTTCTTGTGGTTTTACCCAGCATTAAGATAACATACTGATCCTAACTGCATGACATATTTTGTTTGTTTGTTGAATAACAATTTTTGCAAACATTTCAACTGGATTTTTATTTAAATGAAAACGTTTTGGAGTACCAACTGGAAGCCTCTGTCATTTTCTTAAATTTACAGAATCTATTCACGTCTGCATGACACGAAGACGAGAAAATCTTGACCCTACCGGGACTTGAACTTCGACCCCCAGTAGTCCAGCCTGTAGCTATACTGACTATGCTAACCTGGCTATTATTATTATTATAACTCAATGGAGGAGAGTCGTTTCTGGGGAATGTAATAATCGCTCAACTGGTCACAAAATTTCCCAATATTTTACAGAACCCGAGGGTTTATTTCCGTGGTCACAAGTGCCCGCCACCTGTTCCTATCCTCATCCACATAAATGCAATTCATACCATCGTATTCTATCTTCTTAAGATCCGCTTTATTATTGTTGTCCCACCTACGCCTTCAGTTTCCAAGTGCTCTTTGTACTAAAGGATTCTCTACCAGGATGTATTCAGTTCCCATTTCCCTCGTGTGATCGCCCTGACGCTGTTTGGTGAAGGGTACAAATTATGAAGCTCCCCAATTATTATTAACGGTATTGCTACATTTTCTGCTGAATACTAGAATAAAAACGCAACAACTACTACCACTACTACTACTACTGGCCATGTTCTCTCGTGCTTAATTCCTATGTAAGGATATAATTATACAATTTTTTTTTCGTTGGCGCTACAGCCCTCATTTGGGCCTAGGCCTACCGCCATGAACTCCGTTTCACTTCGGTTTTACTAGATTTTAGACATTCGGTAGGACTCCTTGGGCGGGTGATCAGCTCGTCGCAAGGCCTCTACCTGTACACAAACACAGAGAAACGCACACAAACATCCATGCCCTGAGTGGGCTTCGAAGCCACGATCCCCGGCTTCCGAGGGAGCGAAGACAGTGCATGCCTTAGACCGCTCGGCTACCGTGACCGGCTATTATATATTTAGCCCGACGCAATAACGTGTAATTAGCATGTACTGATAATGAACGCAACATTATGTATACATATTTGAGCTAACAAAATATGAATACAAAGTTATGTATACAGTAACTAGTCAGACAACTTTGAATTATGGTAATGATTAAGAGGTCCTTAACTTTTTTCCGAAACATTTTGTAAATAGTGTGTTACAAATAATTTTTTCTTTCAATTTGAAATATGTTAATCTCACTAGTACATAATTTAGTGTGGCTTCAGTTTATGCGAATAAATATTCATCTGCTAGCTTTTGGTTCTTTTTTTTTACTATGTTGTAAATGAGCTTATTTAAAAATTGGAAACAAAGTCAGTAAGCAATATAAAGACCCACAAACAAAACAAACGAAAACAAACTCCGTGGTTTCGGTCCGCAAGCAAACTAGACCGACAGTCGCTTGATAAAGACCCACAGAATATTTATGTCTTATCCTCATCATGACAAATGGAAAGGTTTAGGTCGAAACACCGAATTATGGATTACCGCCATCGAATTTATGAGAAAATACTAAACCGATTACAGCATAAAAAGGACATTTGAGAAAGTTTAGTAAAATTAATTTTGACCAAGAATAGATCACTGTGGTCGCATTGCAAGGGCCAAGAAGGCCCACCCCTTATACAAGAGGGTCTCAAATTAATATGGTCTTGCAGTGCAGGCCATCAAGGAGTTGTTATTAAGAACCCCCTTCCAGCCCCTTCTAAGAAATAAAAGTCTCGCACACGCTTAAACTTGATGGCATAGAACGCCTACTCGTTTCGGCAGAAAAAAAAAAGATACTATTGTAAGATTCCGACAAAAAGGCGGGTAAATGACGACCTGTCTGTCGCTTCAGGTGAGAGAGAAGCTACATTGTTTCGACCTTGAAGTTTCCGCATGAACTCGACTGTCCTAAGAACGAAACCACTTATATGTGCAGTGTTGCGATCTGGCAAGAGTGTTCATACATCCACCGTTCTCCACCTCTCGCCAGAAGTAACTGAATAAGTCATAATTATGATTTAATTTTGTGTGGTCAAAATCCATCTAACGAAATCTTGGTCTTCCATTTCTAAAATCGCAGTAAAACTTCGGTAAAGAGACAGCCAAATGGAAGACTTTATTTCTTGAAAACTGGGTAGTTGTGTACACAGCTTGAGAAATTGTACAGAAGCATTAAAAAAAAACTGCCTGACGCGATTAAGTTAATTCTCGCTACAGTATAATCCCTGCTGCTGCACAGTAGCAGCCAACTGCCTTCCTGCTCGAATCACAGAATAGTCAAGCTGTAAACCAAAATATATAGGAGATTAAAATTCTCATAATTCGTTTTTGTTTATCGGCTTTGTGTGTGGTACAGGTGAAAACGAAATGTCGTAAAAGGTAGTTCTTTCGAATTTCCAAGGGACCTTCACTTTTCTTTCGCATGGTAATTGTGACGTGAGAACAGATAATACCCTATACGGTTTAATGCCCTGAATTGCGAACAGTTTACTAGGTATTTAACTTGTTCCGTTTCGGGTGCAATGCTTCTCGGTAATTAGCTTAAATGCCGGTCACGGTAGCCGAGCGGTCTAAGGCATGTACTGTCTTCGCTCGCTTGGAAACCGGGATCGTGGGTTCGAATCCCACTCAGGGCATGGATGTTTAGTTTGTGTGTGTGCGTTTTTCTATGTTTGTGTACAGGTAGAGGCCTTGCGACGAGCTGATCACCCGCCCAAGGAGTCCTGCCGAATGTGTAAGATCTAGAAAAACCGAAGTGAACGGAGAAGTTCATGGAGGTAGGCCTAGGCCCACTGGGGCTGTAGTGCCAAGGGGAAAAAATAGCTTAAATATTAGGTTGTAGGATTAGAGGTTCCCACAGCAGTGGTTATGAGGAGTACTATCTTCTGGGATACAACGCCGTGCAGTCAGTTGAAAATTAACAGACGTTTCGGAGGAACATGTCACCTCCTTCAGGGTCGAAGAATAAACCAAGCAAGATGCCAGCGTGGAAGCAGGTGGCAATCAAAGATTATTATTGCTTTCCAAAAGGAGAAGCTTATTTATCTTGTTCTCTGCGCCCCAGTATTTTATGTTCGTGGAAATTACCTTCGTGTCAATTTTTTTTCCTCTCCTTAACAATTCATTACGGATCTGCTATATTCCACAGATGTATATCCTTTATTATGCAATTAATTATAATTTAGTAAAATATTAATTAGTTATTTATTGAAATGCTTTCGATTTTATCTTGCCAATTCATGAAAATGTTAAAAATGTAACATGGTCAAAACACAGACATTTAAGATTAAGTTTCCAATGTTATTAATATCATTACTTTACAATACTTGTGGTTTTATGTATGACGATCGCCTCTGTGGTCTAGTGATCAGAGTTTATGGCTACAGATCCAGAGGTCCGAGTTTGATTCCCGGAGCCACCAGATCATCTGAGAAGTAGTGGATCTGAAAACGGGGTCCACTCAGCCTCGTGAGGATAATTGAGGAGCTATTTCAAGGAAACAGAGGCTGCGGTCTAGAAAACCGAGATTAACGGCCGTGGTAATTCGTTGCGATTACCACGTGACACCCTCTGTCCCCTAAAGTTGGCACTAATTTCGCCGATAAGCGGCGGTCGCTCGGTCGGTACAGTTCCCTTGCAGACTAAAATCACGGAGTTTGTTTGTTTGTTTTTGTTTTG
>NW_019732857.1:1024814-1033161 GCF_002891405.2 Cryptotermes secundus | reverse complement strand
TTCGCCGACAAGCGGCGGTCGCTCGGTCGGTATAGTTCGCTTGCGAACTAAAACCACGGAGTTTGTTTGTTTGTTTGTTTTTGTTTTGTGTGTCCCAAAATTACGTATGATTTCATGGTCAGGCCAACGAAATGCGGTTAATGCCATGCGCGTGGGTTGGCAGAGCTTATTTACTTTATGTCTATTATTCAAAACATGAAGTGTGGTAATGGCAGGAGGTTACAATTGTATCTAAAATTTTTGTATCCCATGTTTGCTCTATTTATCTAACATGAAAAGCAGGAACCATTGAGGTTACAGATTTAAAGCCAAATAGCAACAGGAATCTAGTGGACCTCGCTCAGCTTCATATACCGTTTGTTCTGTAAAAAGGAAGTAAGCACAATAGTAAGGAATGTTTTGAATACAGACCAAAGCATGTATGACAAAATTTCACTTTCTCCATGATAGTCTATGTCTGTACTTCTGTGTAAGGTCAGTATTTATTTCAAACTGAAATTGAGTATCTGAAGGCTTTTTTTTTATTGCTAGTGGGGTGGGACTAAGTCCCTTGTACTACGGCCACTTCTGGCCTATTGTACCAGCCCCAGATGATAGGTGAGGGTGATTGTGGAGCAATTGGTGGAATGAAGATTGACAGGGGAACCGAAGTACTCGGAGAAAACCTGCCCCAGCGCCACTCTTTCCACCACAAATCCCATTTGACCAGACCCGGGATCGAACCCTGGCCGCCGTGGTGGGAAGCCAGCGAGTAACCGCTTGAGTTATGGCGCGGCCGATCTGAAGGCTTGCTGTCTATTAAGTGGCTTACGAAGCAAGCCTGATATTTGTTCATTTCATTCCAAGTACCGATGGCCATTAATTCCAGTCTTGCTACAAGTTTCTTCTTGTGTGGCAGTGACACAACTTTTACGGAAGTCTATTGTATATGTCAATTGATGGATTGCGATAGTGCCCGATACACATCGGCCGGCAGTGATTGGGTGCTGTGAACTGAATGCCGGTATACAGCGCACCTGCCACAGCAGAATCGCTTGAATGATGCTACACAATATAACTCCGTAGGAGCCGGGTGCGGAGTTACAGAGAGTTACAGATCAGTTGAGTGTTGTGTAATGTGTAGCGACATACGTGTATTATGACCCTTCATGTTAGCTATTTTCTCATAAACAATTTATTTTAAAGCATAATTGCATCTTAGTCTACAGAACGAAGGTGGAGGAAGAAAGAAATGGATAGAAACAATGGAGGGAGGCGGAAAAGGAATAATAAAAAATCATAAGTTTCACCAATTGCCAATTTTGCATATCTATAACACTGTAAAATCAGTTAGAACATTCTGAAACAAAGAATTCTAGCAAAATCTCTGATATAAGGAAAATCAAAATCTCAACACAAGAAGAACAGGAATAAGAGCAAGACAAGAAAAGTAAACAGAAAGGAAATTTTTCTTGCATAGTACCACAACAGGCCAAACTGGNGGGGGGGGGGGGGGGGGGGGGGGGGGGGGGAAGCGGTAGCGTAGTCGATTGGCGCTTTATGATACAAGCCGGAAAGTCGTGGTTTCGGATCCCGATGAGGCAATTGGATTCTTTTCCACTTTACCTAATCTTTCCAGACGCACTATGATCCTGGGGTCGACTCAACCTCTAACAGAAATGAGTTCAGGAATCTTCCTGGGGGACAAAGGGCAGGCGGCGCTTAAGGTTGACAACTTCACTGTCATCTGTGAGCCGTTTGTCTAGAAAATGTGGGATCCTCAACGTCTCACAAACCTATGGACCTCTACAGCCTATTACAGGGATAGCTTTACCTTTTGCAACAGGCCAAACCAGATGTAACACTAAGAGGGATGATGATATAGTTGCTTAAGAATAAAATAAGAGCATGATTATAAAAAAGGCTATTTTGCTTCTTATCTTTATGGTTATGGAACTTGTTCTTGTTAACATGGGATAGGCGGGAAATTTATTGATGAGCTGAGTGGCTCATTCTCCTCCGCGAAGTTACCGGCAGTTGATTACTTAGATATATTTCATATCTGAATACTTGACCACATATTTGAAACAAATTTACCTGCCAACTATGCGAAGAGGAGTAGCAAGAATGCATTATAGACATGCTATATCTCTGTGTCTGGCATTTCTCAACTTTTGAACCCTTTGTCGGAATTTGATGACATTTTGACAGACCACTGGAAATCCATCATGGTATATACGTACCTCTGTAGCGTCTGCTCACGGCTCACAGCGGAATGTGATGCCAGTCCTTCCCTCTTTATACCGACTCCATTGCGTCTGTACGCAGACATTCTAGAACGTACCATTAAGAAGAGATCTTCTGATTCGGAACACGTCGTGAGTGTGCTAGGGCGTATTCAGTGAAATTTATATGACAGGTCTTGGCTTATCTGCTCATGCTGTAGTACAGTCCTACCGTAAACGTCAACCCTTATTACTCACTCACTCATTCACCCCTTCCACATGGCTGAGAATTCCTTGAAGTGAAAACATTTGTTCAGCTACTGAAGGGATTCCCAGCAGTTTGTGGAACCCGGAGATTCAATATTGCATTCACTTGTTCCTGTCTTGAGGCAGGTGAATCTAGATGAGAAACTTTTGTCCTGTTTGTTTAAGACCCATTTGTATGTTTTCTTACAACCTACGTTAACGTCTTCCTAGTCGTCTCTTTTTATAAGGTTTCGCTACCAAGATGTACCTGCCTTTCTCATTTAATCTTCCTACATTTGATAATTCCAGTAAAATTTGGAAAGGATTACAAATTACATACCTTCCCATTACGCAGTTTTATTCAACTTCTTGCCGCTGTGGCCCTCGTAGGTACAAATATTCTTGGGAGCGTTTCGTCGCCATGTCGTTTAAAATATAGCAAAGGATTTGTCTAACTTATATTACTCTTGCATTAATTTCGGGACTCTGGGCTCTAGCTAGTTGAAGCACACTCTACACTAAAGATAAGAAGCAGTTAGCGGTACGTAAAAGAGATGAATAGACTTACTGGTTGTGACGTGGGAGAGAGAAACATGGCACCTGGCCTGACATAGATCTTATGATACCCCCGTGCATTCTTAAATATGGAAAATATCTATTCTCGTCATTAAATCAAAGGATGAGATACGCACAGAGGAGACCAGAAATTACTGCTAAGTTATAGTTGGGCAGTCCGATTAATAGGCTGTCTTCTGGGGTGTAACGCCTTGTAGTCTGGTAGAAGTTCATTGAAGTTTCGAAGGAAAGTACAGCTTCCATTTTCTAAGCCGGGCGAATTCGCAGCAAACATTTTGATATTTGCGGTTTGCTTTCTCAATTTATTCTTTGACCCTGAAAATGGAGGCAACACGTTGCCCAAGAAGGTAGGTAAATCTTCCAGACTACAGGACGTCATACCCAATACGATATTATTCTTAATAGTCACTATAGCGAGAGAGGCAAATTTCAAGAGATTAAACAAATCTTAAACTTACAGACGTGAATGTGCTTATACGAGCCATGTTGTGTTCCGTTTGGAATGAGGTCAGAGTTGTGTAGGGAGTCTTCCTGCATGTGAATATAGTAGACTACGGGCTCATTATGAGTGTGCTGAAGGCTGAGTATACGCCTGCTTCGCCGGAATTCTCAGATATTGCTGTGGATTTAGAGCACATGTACTTGACCGAGACCGGAAGACGGATAGCGGCGAAGCGTCAGAGAACAGCAATGGAGACAGCCCAAACTAATGGCATGTAAAGGGGGGCATAATTACCACCTACTTCCGTTCTCTGTCGGAGGTGAAGGTAAAGGTAAAGCTGTCCTGTAACAGGCCGTGAAGGCCTATATGGGGTGTGAGAGGTCGAGGCTCCAGCATCTTCTGAACAGTCGACTAAACTTCATTTCCATTACATCGCATTGGTTACATCTAAGCTTGAATATGCGTCCTTTGTCTGGAATTCAATTAAATAATAATAATAATGACATTTATGATTTTTAATGAAAATAAAACAAAGCCCATAAATAAATTCTGTGAGCATCGTGCTTTTTAATATTGTTGCTCGTGGCACAAATGGTAAACTCTGTCCTTTTCAGAATTATCTGTCCAATATTTACATTTTTAAACTTAAATAAAACATGAGTACTCTTTTCTGTGAGGAGATTCAGAAAAACGGCGTCCTTGTGATCACCACTTCTCTTTGAGGAAATGTACTATAAATAGAAAGCTGTCTTCTGGGATTTGTCACCGTGTATATGTGGTGTCTGCTTTTACCGGTTCTCACGGTCTCTTCGCTTGCAGATTTCTTATATTTTTTCTTCTACCCTGAAGATGGAGGCGATACGTTCCTCCGAAACGTCGGTTAACACCACATATACACGGTGCCAAATCCCAGAAGACTGCTTTCTTCAATTATAGCACATATTTGCTTGGCTCTTTTAAGTGATTGGACTCATTATCCCATATGTTCACATGTTATGTTATTTTATGCCTTGTACATGTATCTTCCGTTGCGAATTGAAGCATCTAGGGATAATGTACGAACTCCGAGAGACATGGAGGTGTTTTCTTTTGCTCATTCCACCGTACCAGTCACACAAAGCGACAGTTTACTCGCAATGTTCTTACCACAACGTGACTTGCAAATTGTGTCCGGTAGTGAGATGGCTAATGTGCATGGGCAGAACGAATTGGAAACCATCCCCGGCTAGGTTTACTCTCTTTGAAGTTGCTGCTCCCAATCCTTCTCAAGCACATGTGAAAACAGATAGCGCTGTTGTAGCGTGTACACGCACAGACACACATATTTAATTTACAGCCCCTATCACTTGACATAAATCACCTCAGATCATCTATTTACGAGTAGGCGCATACCTCATCATACGCATGCGCTGGAGATTATTCTGTGTAGCCTCTTAGTGCGCTAGTGATGATATCAAATAGTTTGGCAGACTTCGACTGAGCGTTATTTCGTATAAATTTATTCGCATTATTTTTTCGCTGCTCTGCATTTCGCTGAAGTTGAATTAATTGCAAAGATAAATTTACTGTTCCAAATTATTACAAGTAATGGACTGTTTAATTACATATACATAATGTATAAAATCCGCCCATTGATTAAAGCCACTGTCGCTTAGAACTAAGAATTTCGAGCATAGATTAGTAGTGTTGGTGGTAAAGTATTAGAACAAGTAAAGGTAAAATTGTCCCTATGCTTAACGAATTAAGCACTACACCATCAAGGCGTATGATGGAGTGGATATGTAGATCCATATTTTCTTAACCTCGGCACTAGTTGGAGGTGAGTGGTTAGCTTCACACCCCGGCCGCTTTACCCCCGGGAAAGGGACCACTGTACACATTGGATACGAGGTTGGGTGGACTCCAGAGTCGGTCTGGACGACATGGAGGAGAGAAAATTTTTGACCTTACGGGACTCGAACTCAGATCCCTCAGTCTTCCAGCCCGTAGCCAGTCGCTATACCGACTGAGCTATCTCGGCTCCAATTAGAACAAATATACCTGTTAAATATGAACATAGCCATCAACTGCATGATATCCATACCAAGATGAATGAAGGTCACTGGGGGTCAACACATATGAACTTGGTGATGCTTTCAGGCGCTACGGAGAGGATTGTAATCTGAGGATATCCGCATCGAATCTCGAAATGAGCGTATTGCATCGCATTAAGTCACAGGCTTTGGTGTAATACATTCTATAGATGAGATCTGCACGTAGGCTAGTGTTCTCTTGTGCTTAGCATTCATCGGGAAAAAGTGCAACGAAACAGGTGTCTGAAGAGTTCTGCAGTTTAGATCTCACGTATGCTTTTCGTGGCGGTGGCTCTAAGACTGGAGGAACTTTCCGCGCAAGTAAACTCATTAGTTTTTCCTTTGAAGACGAAGAAGAAGAAGAAGAAGAGGCTCTCAGGAATGATGCTGAGTTCGTACTCTACATCTTTCAGTGTGCTGAAAACCTACGTTCAAGAAAGGCAAACTCTGTAAAACAGAAATGAAGTTCAACTGGGATCACAATTACAGACCCAGCTCCGATAGAGGCCTTGCGACGAGCTGATCACCCGCCCAAGGAGTCCTAACGAATGTGTAAGATCTACAAAAACCGAAGCGAACGGAGAAGTTCATGGAGGTAGGCCTAGGCCCACTAGGGCTGTAGTGCCAAGGGGAAAAAAAGTGTAACAATTTTGTCACATGAACAATAAATATCAGTGTTAGAAACAATACGTAATGTCTCTTTCTTAACAAAAATTTTGGAAATGTACAGTGAAATAGCTCTATCTCGGAAACCGTTCGGAATAGGACACATGTACATATAAAGTTTTTTGTTTAGAATGACCGATATTATGAGCTCCAAGAATATCGGTCTTTCATCTTGGGACACTTTATATAACAGAACACACATGCCTATAGAGTAAAATAGAGCAAAACTTGAAGCTTGCGGAAGGAATGTCTTTGTTTCTATGGCGACGAAGTGCATAGGTTTACAAGTTCACAACCTTCCTTGTAGCTAGAAAGGGATAGATGAGTCAGTAATGAGAGGCTAGTGCAAACGTATAATATGATGAACAATAATTTATGTTTCAGTCTCCACGGGAAACGCAATCTAAGCTTCGAAACTAAGACGTTGTGATACTCAAATTTCATTCACAATTCCTCAAATTAATGGAATTATATTTTCGCTTTTATTTTCAGGCTGCTGTCTGTTCACTCCAATCCACTGACTGTAATAAGACATTTGAAAAGAGAGTGTCGAGAACAATTACAAGAAAAGAGAGAATAATGAAAGGATCACTCAGAGGAACTGTTTCCGGGGTAGTATTTTGTTCCGGGACCGCCGGGCTACGAAGCAATACTACCAATTATTTGACCACTGTATTCGGTAAAGTAAAAAAAACTAAAGCTATCCTTGTACCAGGCCGTGAGGCCCATAGGGTTGCGAGACGTTGAGGGTCCCACATTATCTAGACAATCGGCTCAAAGATGGCGGTAAGGTTGTCAGCCTTACGTGCCGGCCGCGCTTTACTCCCCAGGAAAATGATTTAATTAATTCCTGGTACTCATTTCTGTTAGAGTCTGAGTCAACCCCAGGGCCATAGTGCGGCTGGAAGGATTAGGTCAATTGAAAAAAATTCAACCACTCTATTCGGTAAGAGATTTTATTCCTCCGCTCTGCATGGAGGTGAGTGGTTATTTCCTCCTAACCAATTGGTTAAGAAGCTATCAATCCCGTCCTTCCTCTGAAATGGACTGGGAATATCGAGCCCGTAGTCTGCCAATTAACCCACTGAGTACCCCTTCCAAATTACTGTTAAAATGGATTCCGAAGGAACAGGATTTATGCATGCGACAGTGTTAAAGTGATTGAAATTGCTGCTGAGATGATGAAATTATTGCTTCCATAACACGGATTTCTGAGTACTCGGTGCAACAGGAAGTTAGACCTATTTGTTAGCCAGTTAGTCGGACAGTTAATTGTATACAATATGCTAGGGGAGCTTTCCTGAACCCATTTAGGTCGACGTATCCATTGTTCCCAAAGTGAATATTTACGTATCCCTTGATCTCAGAGCGATACTTCACGTAGTGTGCCTCATAGCCACAGGTTTGAATTTCATGTACTGCTTGGTCTCAAACGAAAACTTCATGATCCGTTGATCTCAAAGTAAATCTTCAATACTCCGTCATCACAGGACTAAATTTCACGAACTTCCTTCTCTCAGAACGAAACTTCGCTTGCCACTAGGTGTCAGACTAAAAATCCATCTATTTCTAGGTCGCGTACACCTTGGTCTCAGTGTGAAACTACACATACCTTTGCTCTCAGAGTGATACTTTATATACCCAAACTACGAAAGTGAATCTTCACTGTACTTCTTCATTTCAGAAGGAAACTTCGAGTAGCTCTTGGTCTGGGTCAGTAATTTCACCTACTCCTGAACACAGACTGAAACCTCGCTTATCATTTGGTATTTGACTGGAACTTTCCCCCTTTCAATGGCAACTTAATTTTTACTTCAAATTACAGTTTTACAATACAGTATTATAAACAAGGCGACAATATAGCAAGACTTTTAAATTTTAAATTAAAAATATTCAACCCATACAGAGAGAAAGATGTAGTACTACAGGAATATATTAAGAATTTTAGGCATTTTCGATCCGTGTCCTACAACTAATGACTTGTATTCTCTTAGGATACTTCACGTGTTCGCTGAAGGTATTATTATTATTATTATTATTATTATTATTACTTCCCACATAGCTCCTATAGTTATACATCTGCCTTAGAGAGACTAAGATTGCACCCTCTAAGTCTGCGTAGATATTTTGTTGATGCACTA